>NW_027142358.1:27933555-28029211 GCF_026170545.1 Melanerpes formicivorus
ATTTCCAGTGCTAACTCTAGTGTGTTTTCCTACAGCAAGGACCACATACTAATTTTAATGAGCGTGCCCCACAAGTGACGCTGTCTCCATACAGTGCCAGGGACCAGTTCATGGCCCAAAGCCAAACCCTATCCCTAATAAAAGGAAAAATCCCTGGGTTTTTCCACAGCTCTGTGTATGCAAAAAGCATCATGCCTAAAACACACATACAAAGGTTGTTGCCCAAGCCTCCACTTTAAATTTGATTTCTCTAAACTTGGGATTTACCTGCCCATTGCCTGCTCAGCTCACCCAAGAAGCAGCAAGTCGCAGTCGCTCCCACCAAAGGGAAAATAAATCACAAGTTTAAGGATTATACTTTATTCATACTCTGATCTCTCAGCAAAAAAAAAAAGAGAAATGTCTCAGGGATGTGTGTTTATCTTGGTCTGGGCCCACTTTAGCAGTTTTTACCCTTTGGCTTCACCTCAAGCAAAACAATATCAAGTGAGCCAAAAGTGATGATAAACACACACACACACACACATAGAGAGAGCTCTGAAGTTTCTCCTTCCCGAGGAGGGAAAAAGCTCCACCAGCAACCTACTGGAGTTCCTCTCATTCCCAGCACTGCCGAGTGACAGCTTTACTGTTAAATAAAACAAATTAATTGCTGCGACTGTCTTAACTAGTTGCTAGAAATGAAAATCTTCACTTGTTTAGCTGCCAAAAATAATGACAGAAATATAAACATGTTACAAAACCAAGGGTTTCTCAGGAAAGCTAAATATAACGGGTCTAATTTTGCCCTGGGCAGATGCACTGGGGCATTTCCCAGCGACTTCTGAGGGAATTTCATGAGTGTTTTTTAAAGAAGAACCTCTCGTCCACACTTGACATATCAAGTACACATCCTGCAGCTTTATTTTTACTCTTTTCTTTGCTCAAGTGCACGTGTGCCTTTGTGCATTTCTCTTTCCACAGGGGCTATTCAGAAGCATTTTAGAATTTACTTATGCTCTTTACTACTCATAATAATTTTTCAATTTGCTTAAGTTCTTTGCTATTCATAATAATTGTACAATTTACTTGTGCTCTTTTCTCTTCATAATAATTTTATGATTTACTTATGTTCTTCACTACTCACAGTAATTTTACAATTTACTTACTCTCTTTACCACTCATAATCATTTTACAGTTTACCTTTGTTCTTTTCTGCTCACAATGATTTTACAATTGACTTATGTTCTTTACAACAGTCGTCTCTCCATGGAAGGATTTCTTGTAAACCTCAGAAGGAGAAAAAAAATACTTTAAGTGTGTTCAGCAGAGGTTAATGTTTTGAAAAGCTTGGCTGAATTCTTGGCATTCAGGAAAATCCTGGATGTCTCTGCCCTTGTGCAGGGAAACACACACGCATTTCCTGGTAAATGAAAATAATTTGGGAGAAAATTAGAGAAAAGGTACAAGGAACATCCTGATGAGGTAAAAGGAGGAGTAATTTAATTGTCTAACTCCTTCTGTGCTCGAGAATATCAGACAGATGGGGAGGATAAAACAAGGAGCTCAATAATTAATTTTCATGTTCCTCACTAGTGGGACCTCTTTAATCCCTGTTCCTGTGATTATAGTGAAAGGTTGGATTCTGAAGTTTCACTCATTAGCTACGTGTTGTATGAAAATACCTGTATTTTCAAAAGGAATAGTGACAAGAATGAAAAATTCCTGCTATTAAAAATATCTTGGTGTCAGGGACTTTTGTGAAAGAACAAAAACTCTCTGATTCCCTCAGATAAATAATGAAACAGATGGTTGTTGGGGGGTGAAAGGTCAAACCTTCCCTGTTGACTAAACCACAAGGTTGACTTAAAAGATTTTCTGAAGTTATTCAAGATGCAGCTCAGCAGCCTCTGTCTCCTGCCTCTTAATGAAATGGCGTGGGCTTCCTTGAAGCCACTGATGGGGACAGGAACATTCCAGTAGCTCGTCTCGAGAAGGCTGACACCCATCCTAGCACAAAACCCACGCTTCTGCAAACTGCATCTATAATAAAGGATATGGGTGAATAATTAAGCAGACTTGTCCAGGGATATAGGTTATCCAAAAGGCTAAATATTAAGGTTTAATCTGAAATGAACTGCGCATTCCTAACCCAAAAAGTTGGCTGGGATAAAGCCATCACAAAAGCCTGGGAAGGCCTGAGAATATGATCAAGAGTGCAACTGGGAAAGCCAGAAAGAAAACAAACACTGTCCATAGGGTTAAGCTGCTGCATTCATTAGCAGGCTCCTATTAAAGAGGAAGAGGACATTTTTTAAAGCAGCACATCACCAAAGCGAAGAGGCAGATGCTCTGACTCGTGTGAGTCGACATCGTTTTGGCGCAAATTGCGCAATCACTCAAACACACAAACATTTCAAGGTAATTTTCGTAAATCCCTATTGTGATCTAATTTCTTATTAAGGAGAATAAAGCAGGCTGCTGCTGTAATTCATCAGCCTTTTTTTTTTCGCACTGCAGAGCAACTGCTGGATTTAATTTCATGGTTTTCCCTGGAAAAAAAAAAATAAAAGACTGGAATTTCTGGGATTACTGACAACAACCTTCAACTAAGAAGCCACCTTGATTTTTCTTTTCCTTTTCAAATTGAATGCAAAGTTAGATAAAAATATTGTAGATACAATTTGAGTGCATCATTGAGATCAGAGTTCATCTAAGGACCAAACCCATGAGCACCATGAGCTAACTTTCAGGTTCCAGCAAATAACAGAGGACATGACCAGGCTTCTTACAGAGGGCATCATTGTGGTGCAGAGCAGAAATACATCACAGAATCCCAGAATGGTGTGAGATGGAAGAGACCTCTGGAGACCATCTATTCCAATCCCACTGCTAAAGCATAGTCACTCAGATCAAGTTGCCCAGGTTCCTAATATCTAGGTAGGTTTGAAATCTCTCCAGAGAAGGAGACTCCACAACATTGTGTCACATTAAGTGTATTCAGCATTTATGATCACTGCCTTCCTAAACACGGTCAAACATCCCCAAACTGTGCCAGGGGAAGTTTAGGCTCGAGGTGAGGATAATGTTCTTCGCTGAGAGAGTTGGAATCGGCTGCCCAGGGAGGTGCTGGAGTTACCGTCCCTGGCGGTGTTCAAGAGGGGATTGGAGATGCCACTGGGTGCAGGGTCTAGTCATGAGGTCTGTGGTGACAGGTTGGACTTGATCTTTGAGGTCTCTTCCAACCTTGGTGACTCTGTGTGTGATTCTGTGTGTGATCCTTTCCTTGTCTGGAGTTAGACTTGGCTTCCATAACCTTTTTCAGACCAGCTTTGAATGCTGTTGCACCTGCAAAAAAGCCTAGATGGTTAGTTCCACAAGCAGAAGGTGTGGCTATTTGATGTGTGGAATCTTGCAGGGTGGTCCAGTGGCCTGGAGAAGAGAGGGGTGGGGTAAATTGCCTTCAGCCTGTAGAAAATATTACTATTCTTTTTATTAGTCTATTACTATTCTAAAACTTTTCTGCCATGATGAAAGGCAACTTTCCCAAAATGGAGTGGAAGAGAAACCAGTCTGATTTCCAGGAAAAATCAGTTTGAAGGCCAAAAGTGCTTTAGGATCAAGTTTATTACCCAGAGAGGTTGTAGATGCCCCATTCTTGGAAATATTCAAGGCCAGGTTGGATGAGGCCTTGAGCAGCCTGGTGTAGAGGAAGGTGCCCCTGTGCATGGGAGGGGGGTTGGAACTAGATGATCTTTAAGGTCCCTTACAACCCAAACCATTCTATGATTCTATGAATGATTCTGTGATTCTATCCTCCCAGCTGGGCACAGCAGAGTCTCCAGTGCGACTCTCTACCTCCTCTGAGCACTCTTTTTGCATTAAAGCTGCTATTTCCAGCCTGATTATGGGAGGGGAGGATGAAGATATAAGGTAGCTCTGCATAAACCATATAGAGGCCTTCCAGTACCTGAAAGGAGCCTACAAGAAACATGAAATAGGAAGTACTCTTTACAAGTGCTTGTATGGATAGAAGGAGGCAGAATGGCTTTAATCTGGAAGAGGGGAGATTTAGATCAGGAGAAATTCTTTACATTGAGGGTGGTGAGACACTGGAATAGGTTGTCCAAGGAGATGGTAGATGCCCTGAGTGTGCAACTAAATTTCTATGTGCCACACCTACCAATACCTTCCCACCATCCTGTTACTGCCACCAGTCATAGTATAAATGGTCACACTTGCAGCAGCAGTCGCACAAATGCACTAAGTAAGACAAATAAAAATCTCTTACATGGTAATTTACAAATAAAAGTTCATTTTTTCTTTAAAGGAGGCATGTGTGGAGAGGGAATTCTGGGACTTCACTACCAAAGAGGCAAGGGACGTTGTTCCACAATTTGACCTAATTTTTTATCCCAAATACAAAATGACCTGTTACAGCATCCCAGAGAGAATATGAATTAGCCCAGGTCAATAGGAGGTCAAATAGATAGGGTGCTAAAATCCCTTTACTACTTTGTAGTATCTTATGCTAATTCATTTCCCTTCTCTGTGATAAACAAAGCCAGTTGAAAGTAGATAGCATCACACAGTGATGGGTCCCAAAGCTACAATTTAATACAAATCTAGTAATTCCATTATACAACATATCCAGCTCATTTAGAGGCAACGAATACTTAAGAAGGTCCAGGATTGAAAATACCTTTGCTGATACTTAAAAAAATATAAATAATCCAGCAAAATTTCATTTGGCACATAAACCTAAATGGAGATGTGTGGCAGAAATTCTAGCTGTCCTTTAAAATGTTGCTCAAAGAAAATCGTAGCTGCTAGGTCCTTATACACCAACGTTGGAGGTTGTTTCAGGCACAGAATCAGCAGATAAAAGCAATTTTTTAAAAATTAAAAATAAAATAAAAATAAAAGCATTAAAAAAAAATCTCATTCTTCTCTCCTTGCAAGAAGTTATATTATATGAATCTAGTGAGAATTACTGATTTAATAAAGCTGAACTTTTCCCCGTGTTTTACAAGTGATGCTTTTAACCGTGGAAGGATTATACAATGGCCTGCAAATGAACCTCATTAAAGGTCTCATGTGGTGCCTCTTGAGCAGAGGAGAGCAGAGTTGTGTTGGCCAGGAGCACTGGAGGAAAAACGATGATGTGAGTGGTGAGACGCTGGAACAGGTTGCCCGGGGAAGTTGTGCGTGTCCCCTCTCTGGAAGTGTTTAGGGCCAGGTTGGACAGGGCCTTCAGCAACCTGGTCTAGTGGAAGTTGTCTCTACCCATGGCAGAGAGGATTGGAACTAGAGGATCTTTAAGCTCCCTTCCAACTCAAACCATTGTATGATTCTGTGTCTCTATGACTCTATGATGCTCTTGGGACGTGACTTCATCGTTTTACTTTTAACACACATGCAGGTAGTCTGAGTCTGAGGAGGAGTTACGATCCAAGCTGGGTGTCAGGAGGATGGGTGCCAGTACTTTTACAGTGGTACCCAGTGGAAGAGCTAACAGGCACAAACTTGAACTTAGGAAGTTCCATCTAAATATAAGGAGGTACTTTACACTGAGGGTGGTAGAGCACTGGAGCACCCTGCTCAGAGAGATGGTGGAGTCTCCAGCTCTGGAGTAACTCAAAACCCTCCTGGAAAACATCCTGTGCAGCCTTCTCTAGGTGAACTTGTTCTGGCAGAAGTGTTAGACTAGGTGATGCCCAGAGGTCCTTCCCAACTCCTGTCATTCTGGGATTCTGTGTTTTGCAGGTAATTGCCTCAATGAAATTGCCTTGCAAAGTCTTGGGGTTATTAGGAGATACAGAAAATAAAGGACGAGAGTCACAGACTTCTAAACAGACACTTGAAAAGGAAAACTGCTGGCTGTGTGAGGAAGAGAAGAAATTATCCCTTTAAGATAGTGGAAAAGCCAGTTGAAACCAGCGGTTGTTAAGTGGCAGGGCTCAGGTAGCACAATGCTCGATGGGACTCAAATATGGAAAGCAGACATTTGTCAGGCTCCTCGGCTTTGAGAATTTAGTGAACTTGTCTAACATAAATTATCAAGGATTAACAATGAAAAGTGAGGTGGTTATTCAACTTCAGGCATCTAACCTAGGTGTCATGAGCTTCCTATCACCTGTCAAGAACATTGCTGAGAAGAGAGTCTGTGATCTTTTCCATTTCCCCCTATTGTTGATGATTCTTCAGGCTAATGGAGGATTTAACCCTGCTGGTTGTGGTTTCTGTCAATTCCAGCAACTTCTCTCCATGGCTAGGTATAAAAGTTCATATCTCCTAGAGCTTTCCTTTAGATTCTGGGTTTCAGTCTGAATCTTTGGGCAGAGAGCTTTCAGCTAAGATCAGGGCTCTGGGTCTCACTTTAAAATGGCAGGTCTGAGCTTCATTAACAGGGATGTGCTGGAAATGGATTTTGACTGAGATCAGAGAGCTGCTAAAATTAACCTGTTTGGGGAACAAGCCACAAGAGAAGTGATCAAAAGGCTCTGAAGAGGAATTTTCTAGCCATCAAAGTACTGAAATATGACTTCCCATTGCAGGAGTTACAGTGCATAGCTGGAAGAAGAACAACAGCATGGGTCCATCTGAACATGAAGAAAAACCTCTTTCCTTTGAGGGTGACAGAGCTGCCCAGAGAGTTTGTGGAGTTACCTTCTCTGCAGAGATTCCTAACCCACTTGGACTTTGTGATCCTGGGCAACCTGGTGTGGATGAATGCTTTGGCAGGGGGGTTGGACTAGATGATCTCCAGAGGTCCCTTCCAACCCCCATTGATCTATAATCCTTCCCTGACCATTTCTAGGTCTGGGTAACAAACTTTTGGCTCCTTAAGAGATGGGAGCTAACAGAAGAGGATTTTGGAGAAGAGGATGGACTTGATCAGACTAACAGAACTTTCTATACACCAGTCTTTTCTAACAGCTAAAAGGAGGACAACAGCAGGGTTTGGTGAGTCCTGGTCTGGTCTTCTTGGAGTTAGGGAGGATTTTTTGTCCTGGGAGCAGAAAATCTTCTGGTTCTCCCTGGGAGAGGTAAAAACAAGTAAGAAGTGAATGGTATCACAGCAGGAGGATGGGAATTTTGAGAAGAGTTTTGCCACTTGGAAGGAAATATACTTCTGAATGGACTTTTTTTCTCTCTACTTGACATCCTCTTTCCAGGTGAGTGCCAGTGACCTTTTCACACATCCTCTATGAACTGCATGCCCTGTTCACCAGACCCGCTTTGTAGAGCACCGCAGGCTGTAAGTGATCTGGCAGGTCAATAGCAGAACAGTCATGTCAGATGTCAGATGACTTTTTTATTTCTTTTAAATTACATCATCACTTGGATAAAGATGTTTTTTGGAGGGGTAATAACACTTCATTCAAGGATCTCAAAACTCCAGTGTGCTTAAGCACTAATGTTTAGAAAACCTTGCTCAAGCCACAATAATAAAATGGATTTAAACTGTAGTTGCTCTTCTTTCATGCTGGTTCTGAAAAAAAACCCAAGCCCAAACCCAGAACCAAGCAAACAAAAGCATACAATGAAATGGAGCATCTCTGAGAGGTGGAAAAGATGAGAGACCTGGGGCAGTTGAACCTGGAGTAAAGCAGCCCGAGAGGGAATCTTATCAATGATTAGCAAGAGCTAAAGAGCTTGTAAGAGGCAAGAGGATGGGGCCAGACTCTTGTCAGTGGTGCCCAGGCACAGGGCAAGGGACATTAACTAGAGCTCAGAAAGCTCTGCTTGAAGGTGAGGAGAAACGTGTTTGCTGTGAAGGTGCTGGAGCTCTGAAGAAGGCTTCCCAGAGATGTGGCGGAGTCTCCTGGAGAGACTCCAAATCCACCCTGGCCATTGTGATCCTGGAAAACCTGCTGTGGGTGAACCTGCTTTAGGAGGGTGGTTGGACTGAATGATCACCAGAGGTCCCTTCCACTCCCCAGTGTGTTCTGATTCTGTGATTCCATGATTTTCTACACTACAGATTGTGTGGATTTTTTTAATTGTGGAGCATTATAAAGATTCATCCAATATCTATCACTGAGACCACTTTGGACATGTAAATAACATGACACTCTCCCTGACAGTGACAGTACTGGGTGATACTTTAGTGATGATGGTAGATGGAGGCCTTGGGCAGAAAAACAGCTACAGCTCTCTGAGCAGTGAGATTGTCTGTGTCCTCTTCAATATTCCAAGTACTTAACGATTCACCACTGCTTTCAGTTCTTGTTGCATGACTAGAAAAACCCACAGGAGCTTCTGGCTGGAGAGATGCTGAGTATAAAATTGTTTCCCAAGTGAAAAAGATATATTTAGGTGTCACTTAAAATCTTGATTTCTTCATTCTACCTATGCAAGGTAATTTAAGGGAGGTTTAGGCTGTGGTGCAGGTGCAATCAAATTGCAATGGCTGTAGACAATATGACCAGTTCAACAACTGGCCTGGACTTTAGTTCAGTTTTTGTGTTGAGTGCAAACTTTAATGTTAGGACCAATGCTACATGAAAGAAATGATGCATAAAATAGTAGTTTCCTAGTCCATTGCCCTTTTGGTGTGCATTACAGCAGACAAGTCTAGCATGAACCTCTGGTTTCCTGAACAACTCAAAATGTTCTGCTGAACTTATGAATCTAAATAAAGGGCAAACATAATTATTATTCTTTTCTTTTCTTTTCTTTTTTTTCTTTCTCATTTGCTTTTTGGGGGGTGTTGTTGTTGTTTTTAACTTAAAATGATGATCTATTTCCTTATACTGTATTCCTCCATTCCTGTTTTTTATCAGGAATGGCATGGCCAGCAGGACCAAGGCAATGATCATCCTCCTGTACTGGGCACCGGCAAGACCACATCTTGAATACTGGGCTCAGTTTTGGGGGCCTCACTACAAAAAGGACATTGAGGTGCTGAAATGTGTCCAAAGAAAGTCAGGGAAGCTGGTGAAGGGTCTAGAGCGCAAGTGTTGTGATGAGCAACTGAAGGAACTGGGGTTGTTCAGCCTGGAGAAAAGGAGGCCGAGGGGAGACCTTCTCACTCATTACAGCTACCTCATAGGAGGTTGTAGTAAGCTGGGGGTCAGTCTATAGAGTGGAATGGAATGGAATTAGAATAGAATAGAATAGAATAGAATAGAATAGAATAGAATAGAATAGAATAGAATAGAATAGAACTAACCAAGTTGGAAAAGATCTTTGAGATCATTGAGTCCAACACTATCTAATCAATTAAACCATGGCACCAGGTACCCCATCCAGTCTCTTCTCCCAGATAACATCTTCTAGAACAAGTAGAAATGGTCTCAAGTGGAAATGGTCTCAAGTTATGCCAGAGGAGATTTAAGTTAGACATTAGGAAAAATTTCTTCCCCCCAAAGGGTTTTCCAGCCCTGGAAGAAGTTTCTCAGGGCAGTGGTGGAGTCCCCATCCCTGGAGCAGTTTTAAAGCCTTGGAGGTGTGCTGAGTGGCATGGTTTAGTGGTGATCTGACAGTGCTGGGTTAACAGTTTGAGTTCATGATTGCAAAGGTCTCTTTCAGTGAAAAACATTTCTATGATTCTATATGTGTTCTTCCATGATTCTATATGTGTTCTTCCATGATTCTATATGTGTCCAAACCTTGCTTATTTCACACTGTCTTCTTATTGGTGGGATCAAATGAGATCCTGCACCACTTTTATTACTGAGTTCTATGGGAGAAAGATGTCGATGAATCCTGTCGTACAAAACCAGCTGGCTAAAAGTTAGAATCATACAACTGTTGAGGTTAGAAGAAAGCTTTGAGATCACCAAGTCCAACCACTTGCCTAGAGCTCACAATCCCACCACTACTGTTAAGCTACTACCAGTGAAACACATTCCTTAGAAGCATATCCACAGGGCTTTTAAATACCTTCAGGGATAGTGATTCCACCACCTCCCTTTGCAGCCTGTTACAATGCTTGGTAAACCTTTATGTGAAGAAGTATTTCCTCGTATCCAACCTGAACCTCCTAACTATGTGCCCACACTTGAGAGATAGCAGCATGCATGGGGAAAATACTATAGAACACATGGTGTTCTAAGACTGTTCTCACAGCTCACATGAGTCTTTCCTTTGGCTTAATTTTAGCAGGAGCAATATGCAAACTGTCTGGATAGGTCAAGCACAGCCCAATATCTCTGCTAACAACTTTGTACCAAAGAACTTGACTTCTTCAAGTCCCTACATAAGATTTGTTTGTTGCTCTCTGGATGTGTCAGGTGGTTGGGTTTTTTTTAACTTTCCCTCCTGGCAATCTTGGTTAGGAAAGGAAAAAATAATGAAGAGTTGGTGCAGAGCATTTTCTTAAGCTTGTAATGCTGTCTTGGGCTGGAAAAACAAGCCTTTCCTGATTTCCCATCTTTGTGCATAAGACTTTAACGAGTCACATCTGGTGGTTCTTCACGTCATGTTACATTATGAATCTTTATGGGCAATTAACTGGTTGGGTATGAAAACACCCACACTAGTAATGGGTCAATGGGCACATCCAGTTTCAGAATGCAGCTCAGATTGTTAAGTCTGTCTCCAAAGAAAAAACACACTCTTTTCATTCTGCTGAATTTGATGAGACAGTGGTAGGACATAGAGTAAACAAGAAAACTTTCTCTGAGGCGTAAATATTGTCTGGTGGATGTGGCTGGTGTTCTTCTCTCCTCATCTTGTACTTTAACTGAATGGAAATCACCAAATGACTTCTATGTAATCACACTTATTATATTTGCAAAAATAATTAATAGAGATTATATGATAAGTTACTTTAACTGCTCTTGGTTTAAATGTATTACTTAGTAGTTTTAACCAAAAAAAAAATATCTCCAGGTCTGGCAGGAGCTGAGGAGCCAAAATCTCATCTGACCTTGAGGAACATGGTCATTGATCAAGGTTGTTTCACTGCTTTCTTTTTTTCTCTTCCTCTCTTTCACATGGAGCTTTACAAGTGATTGTGTGCCATTGAATATTTTCCATGACACAGTCTGCTCTGATGCCCTGCCAGTATCTTCAGCAGCTCTGGAATGGACAAGAGATGCCAAGTGTGGTGCTTTCCACATCAGGCTTATTTCTCAGCTGTGATCAAAGTAGGTCCATATTCAGGAGCTGGCTCTCAAGCACAGTGCTGGAGCGATCTCAAGTACAGCAATGCTCTGGTGCATTAGCCCCAGCCTTGTGTAACACAAATCACAATGACCAAGTTCATTGCCCAGGTCCACCAATGAAGTTGGTAAAGAGTATAATGAACAAGTCTTATGAGATGCTGTTGAGGGAACTGAAGTTATTTAGTCCAGAAAAGAAGTGATAGCATGAGAGGAAATGGCCTGAAATTGTGCTAGGGGAACTTTGGATTGGATTGGATATCAGGAAAACTTTCTTTCCTGCAAGAGTGGTCAGGCATTTAACCAGCTGTCCAGGGATGAGGTGGAGTCATCATCCCTGGAGGCTGTTCAAGGAATGTGTGGACATGGCATTTCAGGATATGGTTTAATGGCCATGGTGGACTTAGGTTGATGTTTGGACTCAATGATCTTAGAGTTCTTTTCCAATCCAAACAATTCTATGATATTGTAATTCTATATTTCCTTCTTCAAAGTCTGTGGTGGTGCTGGTGGAGAACAGGGATTTGCTATGAATTTTGGTGGTGGAAATGAGGACTTGGTAGGGTTACATGTCGCTATGTAAATAAAATATACTTCATGTAAATCCTAATAAATTTGTGACCTTAATTAAAAAAAACCACCAAAATTATGCTGATGATGTCAAAGCAGTGTGAGACAAAGGGATAGACAGCCCTGTGCAACCATGGCTGAGCTTCTGGCTCTGTAGAGGAGCCAGGCACACAAGAAGTTAAACCAAACATTGTGAAACCAGATCAGGTCTGAACTGCCTGCTTAAAAAGTAACATCTCTGGTTTTTACATGAATTTTTAATTTTAGATGACACCTTTGACTGGAAGTGACAGTGGAGCAGATCATTTGTGTAATTACCTCAACAGTCGTCAAGGAGGGAAAGGAATATCTCCAAAGCATATAAAACATGAAATGGATTTGATAGTGTATGAACTCTGTAACAAGAGCTGCAGGAACCTTCTGGCTTGGAGAGGCTATAAACCTGGTAATGTCTTAGCTGGGATCCTAAAAAGCCATGAGATCAGTCATTCTCTGTATGTCAGGTGAAGGAAAGTAATTAATAAAGTGGGAAAAGTTAACTTTTAATGAGCCGACCAAGGTTTAGCCACCCAGTGAATAGCAGAAATGTTAATGTGGTGCTGGACAGATGGGACTTGCTGCACAAAGGATGTTTAGCATGTAAAAAAAAGAGAAATGCTGTGCAATGGATTTGAAGTTAACTTTGTTATGCACATGCTAAATGCTGCATGCATTATGCACTGTGTATTAGCTTACTCTACCTCACTGAATTGCTTTCAAGAAGTGCCTTTCCCATAAATGACTTTTCAACATGTCACCAGGTTTCCTCCATGCAGAAGGTCCCTCTTAACTTACTAAACACTCTTAGAGTAATGAGATACTTTGCTCTAGAAAATAGTGTGTAAGATAGATATACATCTGTCTTAGTGAGGCCACAGTTAGAGTACCGAGTCCATTTCTGGACTCCCCAGTTCAAGAGAGACAAGGAACTATTGGAGAGAGTTCAGCAGAGGTTACAAAGATGCTGAGGGGCCTGGAGCATCTCTGTGAGGAGGAAAGGCTGAGAGACTTGAGGCTGTTTAGCCTTGAGAAGAGCAGACTGAGAGGGGATCTTCTCAATGCTCAGCAAGAGGTAAAGGGCCTGTGGAGGGCAAGAGGATGGGGATCAGACTCATTTCAGTGATGCCTAGACACAGGACAAGGGGCAAAGGGCACAAACTGGAGCCCAGGAGGTTCCATCTGAACAGGGGGAGAAACTTCTTTGGTGGTAGGGTGGTAGAGCCCTGGAGCAGGCTTTCTGGAGTGGCTGTGAAATCTCCTTCTCTGGAGAGATTCCAAACCTACCCTGGCCATTGTGATCCTGGGCAACCTGCTGTGGGTAACCCTGCATTAGCAGGGTGGTTGGACTGGATGATTTTCAACCCCCACCATGCTGGGATATGGTGATTCTGTTTCTTAAAAAGAATACACAAAGCAATCTGTAGGAAAATAAAAAGAGAGAAGTAGGTATCTAGAACTGAAGGAATATGTCACTGATGAGGAAATTTCCTGTAACGGTTAGATAAGTTCTTAGGATGAGTGGCAAGCAACTAACTCTCTCTAAATGCCCTGCATGAGGAAAATAATCTTGGGCACAGTAATTTGTACACGCTTGAGAACTTGGTAATGATCCTAAAAGTCTGTTTTTGAATAAATGGGAAATTCTCTTCTGCTATTTAAAAATGTTAAATCAAATGCAATTTTTTGTTGCTTCTATGAAGATCACAGCTAATTAGACTTAGTTAAGTAAAGCATATCCTTTGAAAATTGGAGACAAGTTCCTTTGCCCTCTGAAGAATTGCCTGTTATTTACATTGTTAATATTAATATCCTGCAGCCTCTAAACTCTGAGTCAGTGTCATTGGAGACAGCCTTGTAACAAACAACTCAGGCCTCCAGTAAAATAATGAGGTTTAGATTACTTTTTCCTTTTGTTTTTCAACTGGTTGAAATACCTAGTGATAATTGGAGCCTAATTACAGAATCCCAGCATGATAAGGGTTAGAAAGGTCCTCTGGAGATCCTCTAGTCCAACCCCTGTACTAAAGCAGGGTCACACACAGCAGCTTGCCAAGGATCACAGTGTCCATGTGGGTTTGGGATCTCTCCAGAGAAGGACACTCCACAACCTCTCTGGGCAACCTGCTCTAGGGCTCCAGCACTCTGACAGCAAAGAAGTTTCTCCTCATGT
Organism: Melanerpes formicivorus; assembly: GCF_026170545.1. NCBI lineage: Eukaryota > Metazoa > Chordata > Aves > Piciformes > Picidae > Melanerpes > Melanerpes formicivorus. The sequence goes on from NW_027142358.1 coordinate 27,947,428, forward strand.
TCAGATGGAATCTCCAGGGTTCTAATTTGTGTCCATATTATTAGTATTATTAGTATTTATACCAATAAATAATTAAATACTTAATAAGCATCATGATTGCAGATTGAAGGCCATACAGTTCTCATTAGTTATCCACAATTTTAATACCTAACATTTAGGTTAGAATTTATAAACTGTTTAAGAGGTTTGGAAGCCCCTGTTCCATTAATTGCAATGAGAGCCAAACATCCATATCCCCAAGGTGACTTTGATAGTTCCCTCCTAAACATATCTTCCTACTCATTGTTCACAAGGTTGAATGCAAGCAAAGTTTCTGGGATATGATAATTTCATACTGGAATAAATCTTGTATATGTTAAATCCCTGGAAGCTCCAAGGTAGTAGGAGTTATGTACTGGGGAATCTTTAACAAGATCACTGAAGAGATTACTGCTTTAATAAATGAAGTTTTTATCTTGGCTCCTTTGAGACAAGACACCAAGGGACTAGAGAGAAACAAATACAACCCCAGTTTAGAAAGGGAAGAGGGAAAATAAAAGGACTAGGAAAACCATCCAGGATATAACAGACCAGTACATTTGACCTTGGTGCTAGGCAAAACTCTAGAAACATTAATAAAGGATGAGATCACAAAACATCTGGAGAAATAAACTAGCCAGCATGGTTTTGTAATGGGTAAATCCCATCTGACAAATTGGTGGAGTTTTTTTTAGGGAGATAATGTGGAAAGCAGGCATAGGTGACAGTGTTGGGGTTAATTCTATCCTTTTTGGGCTCACAGCACTGATTTGGAAAGATTGCTTGGGCAGCTGGGGGGTGGGTTGGAGCGAGGCTGGTATAAGACAGAAGACAGTGAGGTGTAACAGCAGGAAGTACTTATCAAGTGTTAAATTATAACTCTGTGCATATATTCTGGGAAAACTTGACTCAAGGTGGTATCCAGTGATGTGAATCAAGTGGAGATGATGCACTAAATCTGCAGAGAATTTCTGTACCAGATTGGGAAAGTATGGAAGAGGTGGTCCATCATGTCTTCCTGAGACATTTTAAAATTTCACAGAATCACAGAATGGTGAAGATTGGAAGAGTCCTCTGAAGATCGTCCGGTCCAATCCCCCTGCTAAAGCAGGGTCACCCACAGCAGATTACCCAGATCACAATGTCCACATGGGTTTGGAATCTCTCCAGAGAAGGAGACTCCACCACCTCTCTGGGCAACCTGCTCCAGGGTTCCAGCACCCTTACAGCAAAGCAGCTTTTAATTGTACCTGGGTAGAACCTCCTAGGTTACTGTTTGTATCTAATGCCCTGTCACTGGGCACCACTGAAAAGAGTCTGACCTCATCCTCTTACCCTCTACAGGCCCTTTAGCTCTCGCTGAGCATAAAGAAGATCCCTTCTCAGGCTGCTCTTCTGCAGGCTCAACAGCCACAGTTCTCTCAGTCTTTCCTCCTCATTGGAATACCCCAGTACATTCAGCATCTTCATAGCCCTTTGCTGAACTCTCTCCAATACTTTCCTGTCTCTCTTGAACTGGGAATCCCAGTACTCCATAAGTGGCCTCACTAGGCCAAAGTAGGGTGGGAAGAGAACCTCCCTCAACCTGCTGGCCATGCTCTTCCTAATGTGCTCAAGGAGACCTTTCGCCTTTTGCCAGGAGGGCAAATTGCTGGCTAATGGTGACCTTGTCATCCACCAGCACTCCCAGGTCCTACATTGTGGAGATGCTCTCCAGCATTTGTAGACCTGAGCTGCCAAACAGATCTGAGATCTGAGAATGCAGACATCCCAGCATGAAGGAATTGCAAGATTAGCACAAATCAGATGTTAAGCCCTATGTAGAAGTATGAACTGTGAAGATATAAGACTCTAACCTGGCATACCATAAGGTACTTACCTGGACCTCTGCAGGCTGCCCTGCCAAAGGTAGGACACTGCAGCATCAAATAGACATCCTGGGGATTGAAAAGGGCAGAGAATAGCAAGAATGATAGAAGTACTTGTGAAACTGCTACGTGCAGAAAGCCTGGGAAACCTGGAAATGTACTCACTTGGGGAAGAACAAGCTGTTTAAAAGATGATATGAACTGAAGACTTCAAGATGCTGGGGAGGAATTTCAGAGTAGATGAACTACAGATAAACTCTTTCAATTTACTCAGAATCCCAGCATGTGTCTTCATAAAGTAAGCATAAAGTAAAAAAAAAAGAAAAAGGGAAAAAAAAAGTAGCTGAAATAAGAATACAGATATGTTTGATGCAAGGAGGAGGAAAGAAGCTGTTAAATTGCTGACCCAGGAGTATAGAGGAAGCAGCTTGCATTACCTAACTGTGCTGAGAAGCAAGGAGAGGTTAGCGAAGCTGAGGGCGGGGAGCAGAAATAAGCTTCATCCCTTTCTATCATAATCCGTATCTTGACTGCTTATGAAGTTGAAGGCCAAATAATTAATCTTAAATATTAAGACATACAAAGAAGGGAGAAGTGTGCAGGCAGTGCTGGTGGGTATGCTGGGAGATGGTGTCTTGCTTGTCTGGATGACACAAAGAAAGGCCAGAGCTGCACTTCATGGAGTTTTGTTGGCTTGCAAGCTGCACCCTCTGCTGCGTGGCACATCTGCAGCATTCCCACAGGGTCTTTTTATTTTGTTTCCCAACTAGAGGGAAAAAAACCAACGACACCAAAACCCAAAAACCACAACCAAACTCACAGATTCATGATGTCAGGTGGAAAGCAAAATAAAATTGGACTAAAAAGAGATTAATAAAATCCTTTTGGTTGGAAGAGACCTATCAGATTAGCAAGACCAGCTTTTAATCCAGCACTGCAAAGTCCACCACTAAACCATGTCCCTCAGCACCACATCTACAAAAAAAACCCACCCAAACAAGCAAAATTTAGTATTTACAGAGGGATTTTTATAACAAAGAGTCACAATAGTGAAGAATTTGGTTAGAGAACAGTAGAATAAACTCAAACTGCTTCAAGCTAAACACATGCAAGAGCCTGGGCTTACCAGGCTCATGTGAACAGATGATTGTATGATTCCATCAGAACACAGGCAAAACCTTTGCTGTGGGGGTGCTGAAGCCCTGGAGCAGGCTGTCCAGAGTGGTTGTGGTGTCTCCTTCTATGGATAGATTTCAAACCCGCCTGGACATTGTGATTCTGGGCAATCTGCTGTGGCTAACCCTGCTTTAGCAGGGGTGGGGTTGGACTAGATGTTCTCCAGAGGTTCCTTCCAACTCCCGCCATGCTGGGATTCTGTGATTCTATACAGACAAAAAGCACATCAGTCATGAAATCCCATTGAGCACAGGGAATGCGTGTCTGTGTGCTATGACCTACAAGGAATTCCCTAGCAGAGATCTTGTTAATTTTATTGTTGAACCACAAATACTCTTGCTATGGTATGACCTGAAAATTAATCCACTTGGAAGGCTGTACAAGTGTGCTAATTTATGGAGAAAAAGAAACAGAAGAAAAAATGGAAGCAGTACACAATTTCTTTTAGTAATAGGAGCTGCAGGAGTGTTCTCTTACCCAATGTGTACTGAACTTCATGCCCAAAAATAGAAATACTGCTGTTGCCTCATGCTCAGTGACACTGTTGATGTGATGTGAGCCAGAACAGGCAAGCACAACAGCCTTCTCTCTGCTCTAAAACATCACTTTTCCCCATCAGATCACGTAAAGCCACCCACACTTTTCTTAGCATTATTCAAATCCACTCACTAAACTCTGTTTGTTCAGGGTGGGATATTTTCCCCCTTTACCACACAGAATTGGGAAATTAATATGGCTAAAATAAACCTTGCAGGAACCTTTAAGCAAAACTCTTACTAACTGGGAAAGAAATGAATGCTGCTTAAGGCTTGAAGTTGTTTACATGCATTTGTTGGTTTCCACTAACAGGAAACATAAAAATCTTTTGCAGAACAGTGCTGCAAGACACTGTCCTAGCCCTATTTGTAGATCATAGAATCTTAGACTGTTTGGGCTTAGAATGCACTTTGAAAGGTCTAATGCCCCTTCAGTGAGTGGGGACATAGAATACTTTTGGGTTGGAAGAGACCTTAAAAGCTCATTTAGTCCAACCCCCTGCAGTCCACAAGAACATCTTCAACTAGATAATGTTGTTCAAAGCACCATCCAACCTGTCTTGGAATGGTCCCAGGAATAGGGCATCTCCCACCCCTCTAGGCAACATGGGCTAATATCCCACCAATCTCAACATCACACATCTGTCTAGTCTGAATCTTGCTCTTTTAGATCAAACCATCACCTCTTCTCTTGTCACAACAGGCCCTGCTAAAAACATTGTCCACATACTTGGCTTGAGAGGAGACCTCATTGCCCTTTACAAATACCTCAAAAAGGTGGGAGTTGGTCTGATCTCACATGCAACAAGTGACAGGACAAGAGGAAACAGTTTCAGGTTGTGGCAAGGAAGGTTCAAGTGGGATGTTAGGAAAAATTTCATCACAGAAAGGGTTCTCAGGCATTGGAACAGGCTGCCCTGTGGGGCCCTCACTCCAAGAAGGACATTGAGAGGATGGAGTGTGTCCACAGAAGAGCAACAAAGCTGGTGAAGGGTTGAGAGAACAGGTCTTGTGAGTTGCAGTTGAGGATACTGGGGTTGTTTAGCCTGGAGAAGGGAAGGCTCTCTACAAATCCTTGAAAGGAATCTGGAGCTAGGTTGAGTTTGGCTTCTTCTCCCCAGTGACAGGATGAGATGAAATGGCCTGAAATTGTGCTAGGAGAGGTTTATATTGGATATTAGGAAGAATTTCTTTTCTGCAAGAGTGAAACAGGCTACCCAGGGAAATGATGGAGTCGTTGTCTCTGGAGGTGCTCAAGAAATGCGTGAACATGGCACTCCAGGACATGGCCATGGTGGTCTTATGTTAAAGTTTGGACTCAGTGACCTTAGAGATCTTTTCCAACCAAAACAATTCTATGATTTTATGATTCTATACCTGTTTCCTATACATCTATTTTTTCCCCTGTTATGAACAAGTGGCTGATATTGTGCACCAGTGATGCACTCCTGATCCTTGGGATGTTGTGACCTGACTCACCAAGTGCCACGTGACTTACTTAACGTGATGGAAATTGGTACCCAATTTAAATGTGCCAGGCTTGCTTTATTTTATTCCTCTTTTTGTGTGTGTGTACGTGTGTGTATGTGTTAGAGATAAAAGTATGTTGATTTGCCAGCCCCAGCTGTGAAATGTTCCCGCTGCCTGAACTATTTTCTGCACAACACTTGTTTTCTTTGTAAAAGTCTTTTCCTATTGATCTGAATTGACTCGTGCAGAAAAGCCGTGCAAGTTCAATGCAAATTGTTGCCGTGCACTCACTGTAAGCAGCAGAGCAATAAAAAAGGATGCTGTTGTGGAGATGTGCGGTGTGTGTATTTCAAGACATGTCTCCCTGTATTGATATTTGGTCTGATCTTGCTTTCAGAGTATAAGCAAGCAGTCAATTAATGCATTTTTAAATGTTTTGAGGAGAAGCTAACTCTAAAAATCCGAGGCGGGCAGATGTTTGGGTAAGAGGAATGCTGAATCTGCGTGTTTTCCTGGATTGAACTGAAATTGATCTCAATCTTTCAGCTGAGACAACATCAGCTTCTAGACTTTTAGCCTAGTTGTGCATCAAGGATGGTGAACAGCACCATGAGGCAACCAGAAAGAGCATCTTCATTCATGATGAACCAGCTCCAGAATAAGAAAGATTTGATGGCAAAAAGGCAGGTACTCACATCTTCTGTTCACAGCATCTCCATGAACCTGATGGTAGAGGAGCAAACCACAACGGTCTCTGAGTGCACAGCCAAGCTCTATCCCAGCAATCCTCAGCCAGCCTTCTTGCTGTTCGTGAGCACAAGCTGCAAAACTCAGTTCAGAACTGTCAGTGAAACCATGAATTACCAGATTTATACCAGAATTAAAATATCTCTAAGGCTGGACTGCACATTTTCTTGATAGGTCAATAAAGTGCCCATGGAGTTCAGCTTTAGGTTGCAGTTTGGCAGATGCCTAAAGTGGGAATAACTCATGAATGCTGTGTTGGGCTCTCAATCAGACAACCTGAGTTATGCTTACTTCTTGTGGAGCAGGGACATGCCTCCCTCTCTCTTGTGCTGTGAACTGGAAGAACTTACATCATAAATGACCAGGAAAAAAATGTAAAAAAATTTCCTTGCTTAGTCCAGGAAGGATCTTCCGTGATCCCTTTGTATATGAAGAGTAGCAATGGCCAGAAGGACCACCATTCATGTGGAACATGCTTCCCATGCTTTCATTTACCTCTGTGAGAGGAAACAAGAACAAGATAGCTTTTAGTGCCTGCATGCAGAAATAATCTCATTACCAGTGGTGCCACCTAGCCAAGGATGGCATCTGCTTCGATGACAGGAGAGCGGCTGCTCTCCTCCTCTGCGACAACACCAAGAGCTTCTCATTAAGAAAGATGATGAACAAGAGCTGCTAATCTTTTGTTTTGTTGTGTTTTGTTTTGTTTTTCTTTTCTTCACAAAGTTTTTGTGCAGATGATGCAAGTCTTGCGTTGTTCCTTGGTTTTACATCAAACACTCTCTGTTCAGCTGTCCAAGGAAAATGTAACACCAGTGTGTTTTTTTTTTCTTTCTTTCTGATTTTGTATGTATATCAGTTTGGGGCTTTTAAAACAGTTGATTTGCATAGAGAGACAGGGGTCCTCAGAGTCACAGGATCATTTTGCTTGGAAGAGACCTTCAAGATCATCAAGTCCAGCCATTAACCCAGCACTGATAGGTCACCACTAAACCATGTCCCTCAACATACCTCTACATGACTTTTCAATCCCTCAGGTTTGGGGATTCCACCTCTGCCCTGGTTAGCCTGCTTCAGGGCTTCATAAACTCCTTGGGGAAGAATTTTTTTCCTAATGTCCAATAAAAACTCCTGTGACACAGCTTGAAGACCTCTTGTCCTATAGGTTGTTATGTGGAGGAAGAGACTGGTGCCTACTTCCTGTGAGGCAGTTGTAGAGAGTGAGAATTTCTTCCCTCAGCCTCCTTTTCTCCAGACTGAACACTGTCAGATCCCTCAGCCACTCCTCACAAGACTTTTTCTCTAGCAGCTTCATTTCTCTTCATGTTCCAGGACCTCAATGTCCTTCTTGGAGTAAGCCCAAAACTGAACCCAGTGTTCAAGGTGAGGCCTCATCAGTGCCCAGTACAAGGGGATAATCCCTACTCTAGTCCTGCTGGCCATACCATTCCAGATACAGGCTAGGATGCTTTTGGCATTCTTGGAAACCTGGGCACACACTAGCTCAAGTTCAGCCTGCTGTTGACCAACACTCCCAAGTCCTTTTACATCAGGCAGCTTTCCAGCCACTCTTCTGCAAGCCTGGGGTGATAGGGATTGCAACCCAAATCCGTCAAGGCTCCTGCATTCAACTCAAAGTGCAGGAGGAGGTCCCCAAAGGACAATGTGTGGGCTGTGGCGAGCCTGGAGTTACACAGGCAATGTTGATTCAGGATTAAGGTGAATAGAGCTGACTCCTCCAGGGATGTATATATTAGACTTTTTGAGAAACTTTTGACCTTAGTCATGCTCATTTTGGGTTTTAAGTAATCGTGATGGCTCCCACGACATCACGCCTCCTGAAGCTTGTGGTTGGTTTTTGGAGTGGTTAAAGAGTGAAGGCTTTGACAGGGGGCTAAATGGTTCATGGAAAGAAATACTTCAGTGTTTCCAAGGATGGAGCATCTCCCACCTCTCTGGGCAACTTGTGGCAGGGTTTTACCACTCTCAGTGTAAAACTTCTTCCTTCTATCTAGTCTTCTATGTGGTTTAGCAGAGTGGTGGGATTGTGAGCTCAAGGTGAGTGGTTGGCCTCTTCCAACCTTGAAAGTTCTTTGAATCTGTGATTCTAAGAAACAGTTCACAAACACTACAAGACCTTTCTGAGACAGAAAGCATAATTTTTTAGTCATATCAAGCTAAACCTGCTTGATTTTTGAGAATGAAACAGTGGATTGAAGCAAGGAAGGACATGTGTCTGTGCTGTCCTTGATCTCAGCACCCTGCCTGTGCAAAAGACTGGAGTGGGGATGTCCACCACCAAAGCAGAGCCTAATGAGTGCTGAGCGACAACAGCTCAGCCACTGAAGCACGTGTGGCATTTGCATGAATCTCAAATGAATGCATTCTAATCACTGCAATTTTCATGAATACCAAATGAACTTCTAATAACTGAACTCCTAAAGAGTTACTATTTTGTGTTTAAAAAAAAACAACACAAAAACAACCCTAATAAACAACAGCATGAAAAGAACAAACAATAGAAACATGGGGAAAAATAACCTCCTTATAATTTGGAGAGTTGTTATTTAGGCAAAATGGTTGAAAATGCATCAAGTTGATGATGTTTTTGTCCATTGTTTGTTGTGGTGTTATTTTGTTTTCATATAAAATATCTCATTTCTGAATGCTAAATGGCAGATAATGAGGAGGTAGAATTATTTAATTGCTTAACTGAAAATCTCAGTTAAATGTAGGGGCATTGGAAAATAAGTATTGTTGCTGTAAAAGGACAACTCAGATAACAGAATCCCAGAATCCCAGCATGGTAGGGGTTGGAAGAGACCTCTAGAGATCATCTAGTCCAACTCTCCTGCTAAAGCAGGGGCATCAACAGGAGGCTCAGGGGTGACCTCATTGCCCTCTACAACTACCTGAAAGGTGGTTGTAGCCAGGAAGGGGTTGGCCTCTTCTCCCAGGCAACCAGCACCAGAACGGGTTGCCCAGGAAGGTGGTTGAGTCATCGACCCTGGAGGCATTCAAGGGGAGATTGGACGTGGCACTTGGTGCCATGGTCTAGTCATGGGGTCTGTGTTGATAGGTTGGACTCGATGATCCTCGAGGTCCTTTCCAACCTAAGTGATACTGTGATACTGTGATACTGTGATACTGTGATCTTGCCAAAGATCACAATGTCCAGGTGAGTCTGAAATCTCTCCAGAGAAGGAGACTCCACAACCTCTCTGGACAGCCTGCTTCAGGGCTTCAGCACCCTCACATCAAAGAATTTTTATCCTTCTGTTTATCTGGAGCCTCCTGGTTGCCAGTCTGGGCCTGTTGCCCCTTGTCCTGTCACTGGGCAACACTGAAAAGAATCTGTCCCCATCCTCTTGACAACTGTCCTTTAGCTATTGATCAACACTGAGAAAATCCCCCTAACACCCTAGGAGTATGAGAACTAATGAAGGATTTACATGAAGCATATTTGAGATGGCTCTTAGCTTCCTGTTAAAGAGAAACTAGTTTCAAGTCAAACATCCATCCAGAATTCAGAAAAAGAAAGGTTTGAGATGTGTTTGCTTGTGTGAGAATGCTACATTCTGAATTTCAAAACAGAATCATAGAATAGTAGGATTTGGAAGAGACCCCTGGAGATCATGTAGTCCCATACCACTGCCAAAGTAGGATCACCTAAGGCAGTACCATAAAACTGCAAGCAATAGTATTCTGGAGCCAAATTCCTCCTTCCCTGCCCAGACACACAAATTTCAGGAGGCCCTGCAGAAAGCTCATCCTACTCCTGATGTTTTTTCCTAGTGTGGTATGGCACTGCTTGTAGTTGGGAAGTTTCCTGTCAGAAAAGGACTGGGGTTGCTGGTTGACAGCCATCTGAACACAAGCCAGCAGCGTGCTCAGGTGGCCAAGAAGGCCAAGAGCATTCTGGCTTGGATCAGCAATAATGTGGCTTGTAGGAGTATGGAAGTGACCATGCCCCTATACTGGGCACTGGTGAGACCACACCTCAAATACCGGGTTCAGTTTTGAAGCCACTCAATCCAAAAAGGACATTGAAGTGCTGGAGCATGTCCAGAGAAGGGCAACAAAGCTGGTGAAGGGTCTACAGAACAAGTCTGGTGAGGAACAGCTGAAGGAACTGTGGTTCTTTATCCTGGAGAGGAGACTGAGGGGAGACCTCATTGCTTTCTACAACTGCCTAAAAGGAGGCTGGAGTGAGGTGAGGATTGGTCTCTTCTCCCCCAACATCAGGTGATAGGATGAGAGAAAATGACCTGAAATTGTTCTAGGTTGGACATTAGGAAAATTTTCTTTCCTGCAAGAGTGGTCAGATGTTGAAACAGGCTGCTGAAGGAGGTAGTGGAGTCACTGTCCCTGGAAATGTTCAAGAAACACGTGGGCATGGCACTTTGAAACATGGCTTAATGGCCATGTTGATGGTTGATGGTTGGACTCAATCTTAGAGGTCTTTTCCAACTGAAACAATTCTACGATTCTACGATTCTACGGCTTTAGGATTCTATGATGGTCCTGAATTTGCTAACAGTGTTGACAGACAAGAGTTGATCTGTGTGATGTGGAATCAGACAAGGCAAAAGAATTTCTACTCTGTGGCCTTCACTAGGACAGAGCACAACAAATCACAGCCCTGCTTTCCTTGGTGTTGCAGGAGCCACTACTGAAATACCAATTAAAAGCTGTAATGGGAGCTTGGGGTGGATCTGTACAATGAGACACTTCTAGGTCAGGCAGGAGGGTTGCAATAATAATAATACCAAGTACATTTCCTTATTTAACTTTGTTTTTTATTGTGTTCAGCCTGCAGCAGTGGGGTTTTTTTTTATTATTTTTTTTTTACCTTGTAACATAGTCCCTAATTGAGACGCATGAAGCTCATAAGAGGCTTTAGACAAGATTCAGCTAGCCACAAAAGTCATTATCTCATTTTCATTTATTAACATGATATTTCCAATGGATTAACAAGGGTTTCCCTTTTGTTGCCTCTGCTATGGCACTAGCCCTAAAGGGGCTGTTGCTTCTCTCCATCTCAAGTGACTTCTTACTCACATTAGATTACAGTAATGTACATGTTACAGGGATGACATTTATTATACTTCTTGAATTAAAATTCCCTGTTTGAAGAAGCTATTATTGCTGGGAAAAATAGGATAAAGTGGACCTGAGTGTTGATTTTAGCAATGAGCAAGTGTCAAAATAACTGCTGCCAGAACAAAATACAGGCAAAAATATTCTCCCTTTGTTTCAAATTATAGCATGATAGAATCACAGGCTTACAGAATCACAGATATATAAAATAATATAATTGGTTTGGTTGGAAAAGACCTTTAAGATCATTGAATCTAACCGTCAACCTAACACCACCATGACCATTAAACCACGTCCCGGAGTGCCATGTCCACATGTTCCTTGAACACCTCCAGGGTTGGTGACTCTGCCACCTTCCTGAGCAGTCTGTTCCAATCCCTGATGACTTTTGAAGGAAGAAATTTTTCCCAAAATCCAATCTAAATTTCCCCTGATGCAATATGAGGTCATTTCCTCTTATTCTGTCACATGATACTAGAGAGAAGAAACCAACCCCTAGAAATATCTAATAATCCCGTAATATTATTTCTGGAGTGTGCCCTCAACACAAGGATATCAAGTTGTCGGAACAGGTCCAGAGGAGGGCACAAAGATGATTTGAGGGCTGGACACTTCTGCTGTGGGGACAGGCTCAGAGAGTTTGGGCTGCTCAGCCTGGAGAAGAGAAGGCTCCAGGGAGACCTTAGAGAAGCCTTCCAGTACCTGATGGGGGCTACCAGAAAGCTGGTGAGGGACTTTTTACCAGGGCTTGTAGTGCTAGGCTGAGGGGGAATGGATTGAAGCTGGAAGAGGGGAGATTTAGACTGGATATTAGGAAGAAATTCTTTACAATGAGGGTGGTGAGCCACTGGAACAGGTTGCCCAGGGAAGTTGTGGATGCCCCCTCCCTTAAGGAGTTCAAGACCAGGTTGGACAGGGCCTTGAGCAAACTGGCCTAGTGGAAAGCGTCCCTGCCCATGGCAGGTGGGGTTGGAACTGGGTGATCCTTAACGTCCTTTCCAAACCAAAACATTTATGATTTCATGATTCTGTGAATCTGCTTTGTGATGCAAAACTGTCAATTCTCTGAAAAAGCCAGATGTCCTTTTAAAAACCTATTCAATTTTCCACCATTCCACAGGGCTGCAAAGAACAAAGTAAAAGTGCAAATTTTTGGTTAATTAAGAAATTTAAATCCAATAGGATACTCTGCCATGTGGATTGCAACAAGATGTGGTGGTCAACCCCAGCATGAGGAGCTGTGTTTTTTTTCCTGCAGTGTGTTTTTCAGCTCTGCTTTCTGCTCCCCAGTTCCTCCTCTTCTCCCAGTAGGCTGCCCGAGAAGCATTACAGTGAGGACCTGCAGAGAGCCTGTCTGCTCCAGGCGCTGTCTGATCTTGTCTGACATAATTTAAACCCATGCTTCCTGCTTGAGTTTTACATTTTCCAGGGCCTGAAAGGTTCACCAAGAAACAAAAAATCACCTAAAAACAATAAATGTATAGAATAGACTGTTTTAATCAGTGCAGCCTGTTTCTTGCTTCATCTTACCTGATACAAAGATGTTATAGGATGTCTGTCTTTAAGTTTGATATAAAATCAAGACCCTAATTATTTGAGTGCATCAGATTTCTCCTGACCAGTCAGTCCCTTGAGAGTTCCCAGCCTTAAAGAGGGTGAGTTTAACACTGATACTTATGAAGAAAGAAAAAAATATCTCTGCTCCAGCCAACCCTCCCTTCACAGTGGATGTAATGTTGATCCTCACCTGTGTTTTGTCCAGAACTGCTGTTGCTTGCCCTGAGGAGCAAGTGAGTTAGCTCACAGAGTGATGTTGTGCTCCTTCTGGATCAGCATTTAATAAGCCTAAGGATATGAAAATCTGGAAAACAAGCCGTGAAGCTTGGAAGAAGAATTCTTCCTGCCTTGTCTTCTGGGGATGAAGAAAGAATAAAAACTAGTGGTTGTATTTAATCCAAAAAGCTCCATCATCTGTCATGTTTAAAATTGTAACCTACAGTATGTTATAAAAACTCCTACAAACACAATGACAAGCAGGTTTCAACATAAATATGTAAACCAACACAGCTCATGCAGATGTGCTTTGGAATTTCTTCTTCACTCTCTGCTTTATTTATCAAATTGCATATCAAGGTTGATGTCTTGGGGGATGGAGCTGTCCAGAGCTGTGTAGGGAGGTGGGCACCAGCCACAACAATGTGTGTTGGCAGCTGGTGAACCTCCTTTGTGGCATTTTCTCTGTGTTCTGAAGTATTGACTGTGGTCAGTTTGAAGGAAAGCTTCAGAGGGACCTTTGAAGTTTAACAGGAGTGAGAAATGGGAAACTGGCATATGCATATCTCTGTGTCTATTTCTCTGTGTCTATCTCTCTACCTCTATCTCTATCTCTGTCTCTATCTCTATCACTATCTCTATCTCTATCTCTATCTCTATCTCTATCTCTATCTCTATCTCTATCTCTATCTCTATCTCTATCTCATCTCTATCTCTATCTCTATCTCTATCTCTTATCTCTATTATCTCTATTTCTCTACTATCTCTATCTCTGTCTCTATCTAATATAACAAGTGGAAATGGCCTCAAGTTGGACCAGTGGAGGGTTAGGTTGGACATGAGAAACAATTTTCTTCCCAAAAGGGTTGTCAAACCCTGAAACAGGATTCCCAGGGAAGTAGTTGAGTCACCATCTCTGGAGAGGTTGAAAAGATGTGTAGATGTGGTGCTGAGGGACAGGATGAGGGATAATAGCTTCAAACTGTAAGAAGCTGGATTTAGATCAGATATTAGGAAGAAATCCTTCCCCATGAGGGTGATGAGACTCTGGAACAGGTTGCCCAGAGAGAAGCTGTAGAGGCTCTAAGCCTGGAAGTGTTCAAAACCAGGTTGGATGGGACCTTGAGAAACCTGGTCTAATAGGAGGTGTCCCTGCCAATGGCATGAGGGTTGGGACTAGGTAATCTTTAAGGTCCCTTCCAACCCAAATCATTCTACAATTTTAGTGGTAGATTTGGCATTGTGGGATTGATAGTTGGTTTCCATGGTCTTAAAGGTCTTTTTTTTGACCAACTTGATTCTATAATTCTATGATTTTTCTTTTCCATGATTTTCTAACAAATTTTCTCTTTAATACAATAATGAGACTCATGTAGGGCAAAAGGCTTTCAGCTGATGCATGGAGGAAAGGTGTTCAGAGGGACCTGTTACAAAATAAAAAACCCTCAAGTGACCCCAAATTCCTCTCCCTGGGTTTCGCGATTTGTCACAGAGTGTTGAGCTCTGCTTCTATCAGCCCTTAGCGTGTGTTTCACATCAGGGTTCAGAAAGGTGGCCTGTGTTCACTAGAGCCTGACCAGAAAGGGTGTTCAGAGTGTGTGTTCTTCCATAATTAAAAAAAAAAATAAAATAGTATGAACTGTTGGAATAAAACCTGAATTTTGGACAAATTCCAATAATGTGTTTTTCATTGCAGGAGATGTGATGCCTGTCAACACGTACTAGTCAGATTTGCCTCCTTTTTACATATCTTGAACAGACACCCCCCTCCTTTTTTTTCTTTCTTCTGTAGCACAGGGGAGTGTCCTGCATATCGTACTTCCATCTCCATACTGCACTTATTAATACAGGGGAGAGAGAGGTCACCTATAGTTTTTGGCAACCGTTGTGTTCCCATGTATAAATCATGATAGAGTGCTATAGCTCTGTAGGGTACACTGATGTTTTCAATTTATCTTGTGTAAAGTATCCATCCTTTGTTTTTTTTTCTTTTTCTTTTTCTTTTCCTTTTTTTTTTTTAATTTATTTTTATTTATATTTTTATTTCTTTTTCTTTTTCTTTCTTTTTCTTTTTCTTTTTCTTTTTCTTTTTCTTTTTCTTTTTCTTTTTCTTTTTCTTTTTCTTTTTCTTTTTCTTTTTCTTTTTCTTTTTCTTTTTCTTTTTCTTTTTCTTTTTTTTCTTTTTCTTTTCCTTTTTTTTAATTTATTTTTATTTATATTTTTATTTCTTTTTCTTTCTTTTTCTTTTTCTTTTTCTTTTTCTTTTTCTTTTTCTTTTTCTTTTTCTTTTTCTTTTTCTTTTTTTTCTTTTTCTTTTTCTTTTTCTTTTTCTTTTTCTGTTTCTTTTTCTTTTTTCTTTTTCTTTTTCTTTTTCTTTTTCTTTTTCTTTTTCTTTTTCTTTTTCTTTTTCTTTTTCTTTTTCTTTTTCTTTTTTTTCTTTTTCTTTTTTTCTCTTTTTTCCTTTTCTTCTTTTCCTTTTCCTTTTCCTTTCCCTTTTCCTTTTCCCTTTTCCTTTCCCTTTCCCTTTTCCTTTCCCTTTCTGTTTTTATTTTCCTTTTTCGTTTCCTTATTCTTTCCCTTTTTATTTTCCTTTTTCTTTCCTCTTTATTTTTTGTTTTCTTTTTCCATTTTTCTTTTTCTATTATTCTTTTCCTTTATTTTTTAATTCCTTTATGTTTTTCTGTGACTTTTATTCTTTTTCTCTTTCTTTCTTTCTTTCTTTTTCTTTCTTTCTTCTTTCTTTCTTTCTTTCTTTCTTTCTTTCTTTCTTTCTTTCTTTCTTTCTTTCTTTCTTTCTTTCTTTCTTTCTTTCTTTCTTTCTTTCTTTCTTTCTTTCTTTCTTTCTTTCTTTCTTTCTTTCTTTCTTTCTTTCTTTCTTTCTTTCTTTCTTTCTTTCTTTCTTTCTTTCTTTCTTTCTTTCTTTCTTTCTTTCTTTCTTTCTTTCTTTCTTTCTTTCTTTCTTTCTTTCTTTCTTTCTTTCTTTCTTTCTTTCTTTCTTTCTTTCTTTCTTTCTTTCTTTCTTTCTTTCTTTCTTTCTTTCTTTCTTTCTTTTTTCTTTCTCTCTCTCTTTCTCACTTTCTTTCTCACTCTCTTTCTCTCTCTCTATCTTTCTTTCTCTCTCTCTTTCTTTCTCTCTCTCTTTCTCTCTCTCTCTCTTTCTCTCTCTCTTTCTCTCTCTCTTTCTCTCTTTCCCTCTTCTTTCTTTCCTCTTTCTCCTTTTATGTCTCTCTTTCTCCCTTAAAAAACAGGGGGAAATAATCTTTTTGTTCCTATAATATAGATAAACTCATAGATTTCACCACCAATAAAAATAATATTAATAAAAATGAGGCATTGTTACAAAGTAGGTCCTAACTATGCAGCCTAATGTTTCGGTAAGTCTGTGGTGCACATCCTTTTATAGCCAATTAAGAGGATGTTTTATTTCCCTCATTAAAAGTGCAGCCCACAGTCACCATGTTGAATCAAATAAGTATGAGTTTGCACATCCTGTGTGCAACCTTTCCTCGAGGCACAGGAGCATTTGTCATCTTTATAATAAAGCTTTCCAATTTTTCTGATTAATATTTAAAAGAAATAACATGACCTGAGGAATATATAAATATAACATCCTTGTTGGAAGGCATTCTGCACCACTCTGCTGCAAGGCTTAGGTACCATCCAATCACTTTGTATTCTACCTCCTTCAAAGACCTATTTTCCTGTGTTTATGTGCAGCACCAAGTCTCTTTCTGGTCTTTTTCTTTCTCCCAGGTGACAACAAGATCTCACCAGTGCACACTGCATTTCAGCGGTTGCTGCAATGCTCCTTGTCTTCAGTTTTGCCCTGTCACATTGAGGATGGAGGATGGCCCTCTAGAGATTCTCCTCTGAGTAATTACGGGGTTGTTATGGGTCCATGAGCAAGTGGTTTCAGAATAAAACTTTTTGCAGCTTTACAGCAAAGCAGATGAAAGCTGAGAGATCTGGGACTCTTTAACATGGAAAAGTGCAGCCTGTGAGGGGATTTTCTCAGAGATCAGCAAGAACTAAAGGGGCAAGACTTTTTTCAGTGGTATCCGGTGACAAGACAAGGTGCAATAGAAGGCAGGAGGTTCCATCTGAATATGAGGGAAAAAATCTTTTGTGTGAGGGTGCTGTAGCCCTGGAGCAGGCTGCCCAGAGAGGTTGTGGAGTCTCCTTCTCTGGAGAAATTCTTAACCTGCCTGTACCTTGTGATCCTGGGCAACCTACGGTGGGTGACCCTGCTTTAGCAGGAGATTTGGACTGGATGATCTTCAGAGGTTCCTTCCAACCTCTACCATTCTGTGATTGTATTAAAAAGTGAGGTCCTGCCCCTCCATTCAGGTACCAAAACCTGGAGAGTGACTGGGGACAGCAGACATGTTGGGTCTCTCTCTCTTACTTTTGGTTCACGTGGCAATTTGATAACATAGTCATTGTTCTTGTCTTTGGCAGACATGACCTGGAAAACTCTGCCTTCATCTTGTAAAGCAAATATTCCACTCCATCCATGTCTCCTGAGAGTCTCTTGGTAGACACTTATTGGTACAACTTTACTGAACTCAAGATGCTTCATGTTTGTGATAGGCTCTAGGAGAGGAGATATGTGTGTTAGGATGTGACACCTCTGTAGGTTGCTGAAAACCTATTTCCTTCTAGTTTTTGTTTTAATTATTACTATTGAAATGTATATGTCATAAGATTTAGAATATAAAAGAACAGCACAGTGAGCTTTGGCTGACACTGTAATGTGGCAAGTGAGGTATTAAATAAAGGTAAAGAATCACAGAATGATGGATTAGTGGGGTTTGAAAGAGACCTCTGGAAATCATCTAGTCCAGTCACCCTGCTAGGATCAAGTGAGGTATTAAATAAATGTAAAGAAACACAGAGTGACAGAATAGTGGGGTTTGGAAGAGACCTCTGGAAATCATCTAGTACAGTCACACAGATTAAGTTGCCTGGGACTGCATCCAGAATGAGCAGGCAGAGATTAGACAACGGAGGTGCTAAAAACTCTTTACTCTTGCACAGTCTTTTCAGTACATTATTTTTTGGGTCTCTTAAATTTTCCTTCCCCCTCCCTATGTTGTCTCTTATTTATTTTCTTTCACACACACCCCTTCTCCCCTACCCAAGTACAGTTGGAGGCAAACATAAGGAAAATGAGGAGGGTTGAGGTCAGTTTTGATATTTTATATTGGCACCCATCACTAAAGCCCTTTAGGTTTTTCAAACCATTACAAGTAATCACAGCTAGAATAACAAAATATAAGCCTTTAAACTTAAAGGCTCAATTATTCCAGGCTCTCTGTAAATTACAGACAAAGCTAGCAAATTTCATACATTAGTCATGGTAAAAAATATTAAATTCCATGGTTTGTCACAGATTAATAGGAAAAAAAGATTAAACCAGTAAGTTGTGTAAGTAATTTAAACAAATGGTTGTCAGAGATTCTGCGTGCTTGGCAAAGAATTAAATAAGTGAATATCAGCAGCTGAACTTCTTGCAGAGGAGCCAAACCCCTTCTTGGAAAAGCTGAGGCTCTTTTTGAATGTGGAAGCAATGTTATACTCAATCCTACAGCACATCCAAACCAGCTGTCACACAAAGAAGAAGAATTTGCCATGCAGAGTGGCTTGTGTTTGTCTTAATCCATCCCCACTGGTAAGCCACTTGCTTGGGAGGAAAGAAAGGAAACTCTCAAGTGGGCCAAGACTGGGAAGGTTTGGACAATATCAAGATTAATACTGAATTCTGGAGTGTTTGTTGGAGGAGGTGCTAACACCACACATCACGCAGCAATGCTTACCACTAAGAAGCACTAAATAACCTGCAAAATATTCTTTAGAAGGTGAGTTCTTAGCAGAGTGAAGCAGAAGGGCAGAATCTCCTCCCTCCACCTGCTCCCCACACTGGTGAGGATCAGCCCACAACACAGTTGGGTGTGGGCTGTAAGTGCACATTGCCTGCTCATGTCCAGCTTTTGACCCACCAACACCCCCAAATCCTTCTCCACAAAGCTATTCTCCACCCTTCATCCCCTTCCTGTATGGATATCAAGGATTGCCCTGACTTAGGTGCAGGACCTGGATTCTTATTATGTTCTCTCAGTTTACAGCTGGAGACAGCTCTTGGACAACAGGTCTGCGGTACCATAAATCCTCTACTATTGCAGTTTTCCTAATTGAAATCTGCCATTGGCTCGTTGGCTTTTACTTAAAACCCATGGCAATGTGAGCTGCTATGGATGGCTCAAACTGGCTTTTGCCCTGGGGTAAAATGTTCAGTTACACTGAAACAGGAATTAGAGATAGAGATTTAGGACAACCCATGCCAACACATATCTGAACACTTCCCTGAGCCTCACAGCTCAGGCCAAATGGGATTTGATGCAAAAATGTCTTTGCCCATTTTCTTAAGCTCTGCCTTTATTTGCTGCTGCTCAGCTTCAGCATGGTGGTTGCTCTGGGAATGGTTGTTTTGAAATTAATTCAGGCAGAGCCATCACTGAGGGGTAGCTTGCTCCCTCAACAGGATTCTTAATGTTTTTTGGGAAATCTCCATTTCACTCAACACAATTTTCATAAAGTTCATTATTTCACAAAATGCAGTAGTTACAGGATGGAGAAATGGCCAGTCTTCATGGTTTACCTCTTTTAATGTGAAGATTCATTGACTTAATCATAACTTTCAGGCATCCTTATATATGTTTCCTCAACATAAAACCTGCTGGTGGGCAAGGTGTCCCCTTGAGATAAAGACATTCTGGAGGCTCCATCCACTAGCACAGTTGTGGTGTCCCCAGCATAAGAGGGATATGGAGCTGCTGGAGCGGGTCCAGAGAAGGGCCACAAAGATGATCAGAGGGCTGGAGCACCTCCGCTGTGGGGACAGGCTGCAAGAGCTGGGGCTGTTCAGCCTGGAGAAAAGAAGGCTTCAGGGAGACCTTAAAGCAGCCTTCCAGTATGTGATGGGGGCCTACAAGAAAGATGCAAGAGGACATTTTTACAAGGACTTGTAGTGATCGGATGAGGGGGAATAGACTGAAGCTTGAGGAGGTTAGATTGAGGCTGGATATTAGAAAGAAATTCTTTATAGTGAGGGTGCTGAGACACTGGAACAGGTTAACCAGGGAGGTTCTGGGTGCTCCCTCTCTGGAGGTGGTCAAGGCCAGGCTGGATGAGGCCCTGAGCAATCTGATCTAGTGGGTGATGTCCCTGCCTATGGCAGTGGAGTTGAAACTAGATGATCTTCAAGGTCCCTTCCAACCTAAACTGTTCTATGAATCTGCACAAACAACAGGATATTCACCTGTCTGGTTTTCAGCCCATTTTGAGGCCTGCTACATTGATAAACCTTCCTGCATGCTTTGTGTAGAGGTGTTTGGTTTAGATGGGTGTAACAAGAAGGCCTAGGACCACCAGAAGCTTTGTGCTGTAGTCATGGGACATATCACAGTATCACAGTATCACAGTATCACTTAGGTTGGAAAGGACCTCGAGGATCATCGAGTCCAACCTATTAACACAGACCCCATGACTAGACCATGGCACCAAGTGCCACGTCCAATCTCCCCTTGAACGCCTCCAGGGTCGATGACTCAACCACCTCCCTGGGCAACCGGTTCCAATGCCGAATGACTCGCTCGGTGAAGAACTTCCTCCTCACCTCGAGTCTAAATAATGGCAACAGAGTTTGTATCTTGCTTTCTGCTCTTTCCCAGAGTCAACTTAATGCTGTCCCCTTCCAGTTTCCATACAAAGGTTATCAAAGGAAGCATGGCCATCAGATTGAGAGAGGCGATTCTACCATTCTGCTCTGGTGAGACCTCATCAGGAGTACTGTGTCCAGCTCTAGGACCCTCAGAACAAGAGAAGTTGGGCCAGAGGAAGCCACAAGAATGATGGGAGTGCTGGCACCCCTCCCCTGTGAGGGGAAGCTGAGACAGTTTGGGTTGTTCAGCCTGGAGAAAGCTTCAGGGAAACTTTATAGTGACCTTCCAGTGCCTGAAGGGGGCCTACAAGAAAGACGAGGAGGGCATTTGTAAAAAGTCATGAAGTAGCAGGACAAGGGGTAATGGTTTTTAACTACAGAAGGGTAGATTTATATTGGACATTAGGAAGAAGTTCTTTATTATGAGGGTGGTGAACCACTGGAACAGGTTGCCCAGGCAGGCAGTGGAAGCCTTGTTCCTGGAGACATTCAAGGTCAGGCTTGATGGGGCCCTGAGCAACCTGATCTAGCTGGGGATATCCCTGCATTCTATGATTCTGTGATTCCTGGATTCACTCATTCCATAGGTTTCATGCCTTTTTAAAGTACACATTGGGAAGAAAAATATGCACTACGATGTAAACCACTGTCCTTCATCTGAACATCCCTGTCTGGCTCCATTGCACCTACCTCCCCCAACTCCTCCCTGCCCCCACCCTTCCCAAACCTGCTGGGTGGCTTCAAACAGTCTCCTTGTATCCATCCCATGTTTAAAGCCTTCTCTGAAAATAGGTGAACTCCTCTAGCTAGTAACCTGCTGGAGGAGGCTGTCAAGGGCTGGCTGTATGCACTTCAGTCTTTGCAAGAATCAAAGTGAAACGAGGAGAGTCTCACAGAAAAGGGTTACAGAGAGTTTCACGTATTTTGCAGCCTTTTCATGGCTTAAATTACACTTCCCCTTGTTCTAGTTTTAAAAGGCAGAACAGAAAACTTAATTTTAACACTGGAAAATGAAGGCTCTTCAATTATTTATAACATTAAAATGTACAAATGTTTGATCAATGAACTTGAAAAAAACATGCAACTACAAAAACCCATTTCACAGCGTTCTGAAGTTCACGTGGCAGAGATAGAGAAGTGAAATGATTATTAACAGACCAAGAGCAGCATTTTAATAACACCCGAGCTGTAATAATGAGGCTGACAAAAGCAAGGCAATTCAAAGCTACCACTGATCTGTTGCTCCCTCCTTAACATGTAGACTGTGCCTAATTTTGCAGAATCTGAGGTGTTGTAAGAAAATTGCTCTCGTGATGAAGACCCCCTCAGTGTTGCGCCCAGTGGGGTGGCGGCAGGATGAGGTACCTTTTGTTTCAGAACTTTGTTATTTTATCCTGGAGTGTTTTGAGTAAATACACAGCTGTGTCTTCATCCTTCTGTTTTGTTGTTGTTCTCAAGCTTTACCCTTAATAGTAGTGGAAGTATCTCTGTCTTTTAAAAATTATAAAATGTGACATTTCCTGCCCTAAGGAACCTGCTTTAGCAGGGAGGTTGGACTAAAATCATAGAATCATTTAGTTGGAAAAGAGCCTTAAGATCGTCAAGTCCAATTGTTAACCCAGCACTACCAGGTCACCACTAAACCATGTCTCTCAGCACCACATCTACATGGCTTCTAAACCCTTCCAGGGACACTTCCCTGAGCAGGCTGTTCAAGGGCTTCACAACTCTTTTGGAGAAGAATGTTTCCTTAATGTCCACCCTAAACCTCTCCCAGTGCAATGTGAAGATAATTCCTCTTGTCTTATCACTTGTTCCTTGGGAGAAAAGACCAGCACCTACCTCATTCCAACCTCCTTTCTAGGAGTTGTAGAGCGAGAAGGTCCCACCTGAGCCTCCTTTTCTCCAGGGTGATCAATCCCAGTCCCCTCAGCTGCTCCTTACAAGACCTGCTCTCCAGAACCATCTTCATTGATCTTCTGGATGTTATCCAGAAGTCCCTTCCAACCTTCAATATTTTATGATTCTGTAATTCCACAAAACAGCACCAGGTGAGCCAAGAATGCAAGGCAAGGGGCTGTGGAGGAGTTGTAGATGGTGGCAGCTTCTGAATCTGCCCAAACTCTCCAACACCAAAGAAGCAGAATGAATCACATTGGCCCTGTATTGGCCACCCATTGTGACACCCAAATTGCAGTGAGGCCCCACATTTTTTCTGTACTCCAAAGTGCGTGGCAGGAATAAGGAAAGGTTATGACATGTGTGAAGCTGCCCGTGTCCCTCTGCATTGAGCTGCTCCGAGTGAATCAGCTCTCAGTGTCCTCACTTTGGGGTCTGTTCTCCAAGGGCATGACAGCTGGGAAGGGCTGCTGATGTCCTTCTTTCATGCTAAACGAGTATTTTTCTTGGATAGGTGCACATGTTCTCTTACAAAAAGAAGTTTATTTTCCAAATACCAACCCTGTCCAGAAAAACAAACATGATTCCATCAGCCAGCTCCAAATCTGCAATAAATCCTGTTTGTTCAGCACTTCTCTGAGATAAATGATGATCCTTCTTTAAGACCTTTGGATACTAAGATGCTTCTTATGCAACAGCAAACTGAAAACTCTCTGGGTTTACTGCACTGTAAGAAAACTGTGAAGTTTATAAGCAAAATGTCTTTCCAAATGGAAGAAGACACACGGACACTAGAGACAGAGTGCAATGCAGGGCAAATTATATAAAAATCGGTATTTATGTCCTTGTAAGGGCAGGAAAATGGTATTTAGGAGAAGATGGCAAGCCTTGTCATAGAATAATAGAATCACAGAATGGCTTGGGTTGGGAGGGACCTTAAAGATCATCTGCTTCCAGCTTCTGTCATGGGCACGGACAGCTTCCACTAAACAAGATTGAAAATGTAGTCCCTGCTTTGCAGCAGGAATGTAAGCAAGAGCTCCCCTTGGTCAGAATGGAACCTCAGCACTTCACCCATTCCCCAGCCCTAAACGGGAGTGCGAGCTCCAGGATGGAGACATGAGTGAGAAGCAGCTTCTCTGCTTTTGGGGAGGTTTTCCTCACTATAAGGAAGGCCATTGAGGAGAGAGCATTCTTTATGTACCTGAGTCCATCCCTTGGTGACCAGATCATAGTCTATTCTATTCTATTCTATTCTATTCTATTCTATTCTATTCTATTCTATTCTATTCTATTCCATTCCATTCCATTCCATTCTAAAAAGACCTCTAAGATCATTGAGTCCAGCCACTGACCTAATGCCAACATTACCACTAAGCCATGTCCCTAAGTGCCATCGCTACATGTTTTTTTTAACATCTCTAGGAATGGTGACTCTACCACCTCCCTAGGCAGCCTGTTCCAATGCCTGAACCCTCTTTCAGGAAAGAAATGGCCAAGACAAGGTGCAGTGAGAGGCCTGAGCAGCCCAGGGGCATCTCTGTGGGGTGGGTAAGTGGCCCCATCCACACGGTGACCGCCAAGGGACCAGCTGCCCTTCCCTGAGCTGCTGCCTGAAAAACAAGAGCCCAACCTTCATGTCTTGGTCCTGCAGATTCTAATTATGCCCTGCGCAAGGCCTTAGATGTGAAGTCTGCTGCAGAAGCAGGACGGTGACGACGATGAAAGGGAGCAACATCAAAAGTGTCAGGAAGAGGAGAAGGCAACGCCATATCAGTGTTGAAGCTACATGCATATTCCAATTTGCTATGTGACTGTGTTACTAATTTAGAAGAGGGGGAAAAAAAATCAGCTTATGGCATCCCAATGAGGTGCCTCAGGAATATGCAGCTGAAGAAGAGTTTAACGGGGGGGGTCGTGTGCTATAGAATCCAGTCTCACCACACAAATAAAGTATAATTAGGGCTCATTAGGAGCAGAGGTAAGGTTGCTGGATCTCAGGTCTGTCTGCAGCCACCCCAGCAGGCATGAAGAGAGAGGAAATAAGGCCACATCACTTAACATTTTGGTGGGGAAGGAGGAGGGAAGGGCATGTATCCTGCACTGAGAGGATGGAGTGTGTGGGTTTTAAAACCTAGTGTGGCAATATTTGTAAAATTACATAACTGATCTAGAGGGGAAAAAAAAGAAAAAAAAAGAAAGAGGAAGTTACCAAAATTCTATTAATAAAATTTAGGAGATTAATAAGTCTTAGCATTACATATAAAAATTTGGCATTAAATATTTAGAATTTCAATTAATAAAATACTAGATTAATAAAGCTTAATACTAAATATAAAAAATTAATTGGGTGCCTTTCATCAACTTTTCACATGAAAACCAGACTGGAGACCTGACAGCCCTTGCTGGTATAAAAGCTCAAGAATGTGGCCATGAGGTGGTGGCAAATGAAGAGTTCAGGATGCTGTAAATTCCAATCCCTGGTGGCTGGCACCATCAGGCTGTACTGCCATTTACTGAGACCTGGACAAGCTGGAGAGCTGTGAGGAGAGGAACTCCATGAATTTCAACAAGGGCAAGTTTTGGGTCCTGCACCTGGGGTGGAATAGCCCCTGCACCAGTATAGGTCAGGGTTAACCTGCTGGAGAACAGCTCCACAAAGAAGGACATGGGAGTGCTGGGGGGCAAAAGCTCCATGAGCCAGCAATGTGCCTTCATTGCCAAGAAGTGCAATGGTCTCCTAGGATGCATGAAGAAGAACGTGGCCAGCAAGTTAAGGGAGGTGCTCATTCCCTTCTATTCTGCCCTACTGAGATGGCATTTGGTGTACTGGGACCAGTTCTGTGCTCCCCCGTTCAAGAGGGATGGGGAATTGCTGGAAAGAGTCCAGCAGGGGCTACAAAGATGCTGAGGGGCCTGAAGCATCTCTGTGAGGAGGAAAGGCTGAGAGACCTGGGGCTGCTGCTGAGCCCAGAGAAAAGCAGCCTGAGAGGAGATTTGATCAACGCTCAGCAAAAGCTGTAGTGGGGTAGGGGGAGTGGGCAATAGGATGGTGCCAGACTCTTGTCAGTAATCCCAGACACAGGACAAGGGGCAATGGGCACGAGTGGAAACCCACGAGGTGCCATCTGAACATGAGTTAAAACTTCTTTGATGTGAGAGTGCTGGAGTCCTGGAGCAAACTGCCCAGAGAGGTTGTGGAGTCTCCTTCCCTGGAGCGTTTCCAAAACCATCTGAAGATTGTGATGCTGGGCAAGCTGCTGTAGGTACTCTTGCTTCAGTAGGGGGGGTTTGGACTAGATGATCTGCAGAAGTCCCTTCTAAACCCCACCAAGGTGGGATTCAGGGATTCCATGTGTTCCTTCTCTCTCCTTCCAGGAGGTTGTAAACTCCCATCACTGGTGATGTTTTCAGAGATTTTTGCTCACAGTTAGAAAAATCAGCACCTTTTACCTCTGCTCTGGCAGTGTTTATAGCAAATGGTAAAAGTCTGTTTGAATCAGGATAAATTATTAAAATTAATATTCACTGGCTATTATGTTTCACAATCATCAGAAATTAGTTTGTTCTCGGGTAAACAGTTAATAGCAAGTTATAAATATTTCTCGTTGACCTATTAACTGGCTCAATATATTATGAAGCTATTGACAGTTGTAGCAAAATTTACTAACAGCTATTAAACCTTTTAACATACTGGGTATGTCTAAGTCTCTGTAACACAGAGAAATGATTTATTTTATTATTTTATTTTCTTTTTAAGGATAATCTTCTTCTGAT
This sequence comes from Melanerpes formicivorus, assembly GCF_026170545.1. Lineage (NCBI taxonomy): Eukaryota > Metazoa > Chordata > Aves > Piciformes > Picidae > Melanerpes > Melanerpes formicivorus. The sequence continues at coordinate 27,973,512 of NW_027142358.1, forward strand.
ATTAAATTCCTCCAAGATTTTAATATATTGTCAAAGTTTATGGGTCATAAAATAAACCTCGAGCTTACAAAAAATTTACACAAGGATATTATTTAAGGAAAAAAAAAGACAAGGTGAGGTTTAGTGCAGGCAGAATGATGATATAAGCCACTGAAATATATAAAAGTACATACCAAATACTATGTTAAAATAACATTAAATGCCTTGTATAAATCCACAAGTCAAGGTTTAAGGTGATTTTTTTTTGTTTCTCCTCACAGTGCTTGAATCTCTTATTATTGTGTCTGGATAATGACACCCTGGCAGCTTAGCACTTAGGAAAGCTCACGTTTGATAGATGTAAAAGCATGAAATAATGATAGACCAAAAAAAAATCCTAATTTTGAATTCCCTGATAATGTAAGGTTAGGCCTCACACTACGGAGGACCTGATTCAACAACGTTTTACTCCATCTCCAGCCTGAGGTAAATCATTTAAAATCAATAAATAAAATGGGTCGGCTGGCTGGTGTAAATTGGCCTGCCTTCATTACTGTCCATGGATGGATGCCAGTTTACACCAGCTGAGAAATTGGCCGGGTGCAGTTATATCTGTGTAAAGCTGTCAGAACTCAGTGATTCATCAGGAACTGCACATTTACAAGAGCTTTTCTCCGTTTCCTTTATATATATATTCGTATTTAAAAGTTAGGTGGTTCGACACTGCCCTTGGAAGAAGAGTGATGTCTCATAACCTAATCCGTGTTCAATAGAAGCACCACATCTCTCTTACTAGCAGGCATTAGGCACTTGGGGGAAAAGTGTCTGAGCATCCATGGTGCTGTGGGACAGGGGAAATTGCAGTGCTACAGCTGAAGCATCCTGCAGGTTCAGCTTATGGGATGACACCCAAGCTGGGGTTGCACCAGGAGAGTTATCTTATCATTTGTGTGACCATCATATGTCCCCAGAAGAAACAGAGATAAAACTGCATCTTGAGAGAATCCTAGACTCTTACGTACAGGATGGTTTGGTTGGGAAGGGACCGTTAGAGGTCATTTAGTCCAACTCTCCTGCAGTCATCTGCAACTAGAGGAGGTTGCTCAGAGCTCTGTCCAACCTGTCCTGGAATGTTTCCAGGAATGGGGCTTCTACTGTCCCTCTGGGCAGCCTAGGCTGATGTCTCACCACCCTCAGTTTAAGCAATTTCTTCCAAAGACAGAGAAGAAGCATAAACACCTTGGGAAACAGAATATAAACTATGTTCTTGCAGCAACCATGCTTTGTACTACATGTATCTAGAGAGGTTAAACTGGGGACAGCCTTCTATCAGCTTTGGTGCAGCTGCCTGGTCTGTGGTAAAGGTCACATCCTTCCTCATGGAGCCCTACACTACACCACGGCTTTCATTTCTACCAATCTTCTCCTCCCACACTTTTCTGAGGCTGATGAGGTTCTCCATAATTGTAGGCCCACCACTGCAGAACTCCTGAAGATGGCAAAAAACTGGAGGGATTAATTCAGCTCATACTTATCTCTGTCAGAGCAAATATCCTAAGAAAGGAGGCATTGATGGAGATGCATGATACTTATCGGTACCATCAAGAGCATGGCTAAATATGAAATATAAAATAGCTCTGAGGAACCACTGTCCTTCCCCTTTGATGTCAGCTCATTCATGTATTTTGGGTGTCCCACCTTGAATGAGTGTCCCAGATTCTGCACCCTTCATTTTACCCAAGGTCCTACAGAACCATCACCTAATACTAAAAGTAGCAAAACCAACAGACTTTGTTTTGGTTTTGAAGTATTGTTTGTGAGATGGGACTGTACCTGGTGGGCTTTCCACCCCAAAGCTGGGCTCCTCATGGGACCTTTCCTGGAGGGCCAGAGCCACCCAAGTCCCAGGAGTTTGGAAGGGCTGGAAACAGAGCTGGCTCGCCTTCTGCAAGCACGCTATATAACTGACGTGACTTTGTGGTTTTCTACCTCAGCTTTGAAATATAGTAAACTCACAAAAGCTACTGTAGAGTTCAGAACAAACACAGGGGGTATGTTTAGTTATTTGTTTTTGTAGTAAAATAAAATATTTATTATACACAGACACCTACTGTGAACAGAGGGTAAGGCCACTGTGTTTTATCTCTAGGGTGTCATGTTTGACTTCCATTAGGGATGTATTATAGACCTGTGGGTTTTCATGAATTCAGAAAGTCCACTTTGAACACTGATTTCAAAGCCTACAGGGGGTGGGAGGAATGTAAGAACACGGCTTCGTAGGAAGGAACCTGTTGCATCTAACAAACACCTTGCGTTTGATAAGTCAGAGTTGAGGTGTGCTATAAAGACGTTGTTATTTTGTATTTTTTTAATCCTTAGCACGATTTTAAAGGAAGATTTCCTCTTGTTTGCTTTGCAACTTTAGCCCATCTGCAAAGCTCAAGGTGAAGACAATGAAAAAGCTCCTGAAAAATGCGCCATTAGATCAGCATGCTTTTTACATTTTACCCTAATTCCTTCCCAATGAATCATATGGGAGGAGAAAACGACCTCAGCGATCAGGTAGATACCAATATATCTCCATAAGTGCCTCTCAGATTAATGATGCTGTCCAAAACTCTAAGTAACACTTGAGGGAGATACATGGAGGGGTTGGTAGCTGTACGTGATGTTCCAAGTATGGGAGCCTCCAAGCCTCCAGCCTTGTACCCCCCCATCACACCCATGGTGGGCAGTGAGGTGTTGGCCATGAGAAATGTCTCATGGAGCTCAGTGCCATGCAGACCATGACTCCTAAGCAGCCTTTAGACTAAGCATTTCCATATTCATAGGAGGTGAGAGCAGACCCATGTTCTATTCAGGGCACAACCAGTAATGTGGAGGCACTGTCTAAGCCCAATGGAGAGCTGGGAGACAGCAAGGGGAATGCCAAGAAAGCTGAACTGGGCTTAGGAAAAGTGTGGTGATAGAAAATATGTCTAGAAATGGTCACACATGGCTCTACTAACAAGTCTTCTAGTACTAATTGTGCCTCCAGCACCATTTTAACCAGCCGGGGTAGACACTTTCATAACAGCTGGTTAGTACAATAAGCAAGGGATAAAATTATTTGCTTGTACCTCAGTAACATTTCAGTGGGAATGAGAAGATAGCTGAACTAGACACACTCTAAGTATTCCACCTCTGTGAAATGTATTTATTTATTTATTTATGTTCCTTGAGATTTTACACCAAGAGTGTAAGCTGCCTCTCTTACAGTCAGGAGTGAAATTCCTGTTGGCTCTGTAGATTCCTGCAAATTGAATCACAGAATTGTAGAACCATAGAATGGCTTGAGTTGGATAGGACCTTAAAGATCACCTCATTCCAAACCCCCTGCAATAGGCATTGAGACCTCATCACCTCAGCTTCTACAGCAGGTTGCTCAAAGCCTCATCAAGCCTGATTTTAAACACTTCCAGGAATGAGGAATTCACAACTTCTCTGGGCAACCTGTTGAACTGTCTCATCACTCTCACAGCAAAGAAATTCCTAATGTCTGAGCTAAATCTGCCCTGCTCTAATCTCAAACTATTGGCCCTTGTCCAATCTCCAGCTTTCCTACAAACATCACATACAGTTTTTGGTAGGGTAACCTCACTTTAGGTCCTACTACTTACTAATAGGGTTCTCACCCTATATCCAAGGTTGCTTAGAGAGTATGGGGTTCTTCCCAGGTCCTCCACACACTAATAATACCCTGCAAGAGAGGTTAAGAGCAATCATCATGGACAGTAAGTCCTGACTTGGTTATGTGCTTCCTGCTCCACTTGAATTCAACCATTAAATCTGAACTTCCAGTTCAAATTAAATATGTCATGACCAATGTCAGATATATGGACAACATCAGAGTGGAATAACCCAAGGCAATCTGCTCTGATCATATCATGCCTTAAGTCTCAGGCTAAATCTGGGGGGAATTTAATAAAATAGCTCAGTCAAGCATTGATCTTTTCCTGATTTTTTTTTCTTTTCCTTTCCAGTGGTCTTCTTACACATATTACCCTCTTGCAAAACAACACTGTATCATACAGAAATAACCTAAAATATTTCAGTACTGCAGCTATTGTACCTCTGCTATTGACCTTCTCACCTCCAATCTCTCATCTGGTGACAGTGTTCTAGTTTGACAGTATTGAATCATTTTGTTTCACTCCCTCTCTCCCAATATGCTGCTCTCCTGTTATATTTGCTACATAAAGTGTGTGAAGTATTGTAAAATGAGATGACAGCACTGCAGGAACATGAAGGCAATGTTGTATTGTGGTCCAGAGCAATTCTAAGCAGAGTTGTTAGAGGATCTGTTTTACAGCTCCATTTCTCCATCACTGTCCCTGTGGTGGCAAGCCCAGCACATGCCTTACCAGAAAATTCAGTGGGTGTGACATTAAGGTGTCTCACTGGAGATGAAGGACTGGCAGTGCATCCTGTGGCAGCTTCTGGGATTAACGAGCAGAGGACAAGGGAGAAGCCTTGGTGTTCAAGTCCTGTGTATGATCAGACAATGCGATGTGAGGCTTTACAGAGGGATCTGGACAGACTAGATCTATGGGCCCAAGCCAGTGGGATGAGTTTGAACAATGCCGAGTACTGCACCCTCACTTCGATCACAACAACCCTATAAACTCATCAGGCTTGGGCAAGAGTGTCTGGAAAGCTGCCTGGAGGAAAAGGAGCTGGGGGTGTTATCAACAGTGTTTGAAGGTGAGCTAGTGTGTGCCCAGGTGTCCTTAAGACCAACAGCATCCTGGCCTCTATCAGCAGTAGTATGACTGTCACAGGGGAAAATGTCACAGAGGCACACATGAACAGGAAGCAACAGCCACCTGGAAACTGTGGATTTCTTGCAATTAAGCTGTTCTCCTTCTGACACAATAAAATTGCCAGTTAGGAAAATACTATTGCACAACTAAATAAACTGGAGAGATGAACTGAAATGTGCCCACACTCACTCACACAAAGAAAACCTCCACATGGGTATTCAGGAGATATGTAGATAGAAAGATAGAAAGATAGAAAGATAGATAGATAGATAGATAGATAGGTAGGTAGATAGGTAGATAGGTAGATAGATAGATATGATAGAGATAGGGTAGGTAGAGATAGAGATAGATATGATAGAGATAGGGAAGACAGAGATAGAGATAGAGATAGAGATAGAGATAGAGATAGAGATAGAGATAGAGATAGAGATAGAGATAGAGATAGAGATAGAGATAGAGATAGAGATAGAGATAGAGATAGAGATAGAGATAGAGATAGAGATAGAGATAGAGATAGAGATAGAGATAGAGATAGAGATAGATTGATGGAGATAGAAACAGACATAGAAACAGACAGGAATAGAGATAAATACACTCACCAAAGGGGTTGAGGACTCCTTAGATTCCATTCTAAAGGAAGAAGATGTGGCAGCAAGGCTGCTTCTTTGTGGACAGAACTCAACTCTCTTCATAGCAAGACTCCATTTATCCCTGTGAGTTGTTTCACTGAGGTCAATTTCTTAATTAGTCAGAGGGTTGTCTTCTAGACTCAGAGCTGCCAGATAATTTTTGAGGGCTTCAAGCTGATGTTTATCAGCTTCTAGAAAATTCTGGCCCTTTGCTTGGGGTCTTGATTTGTGTTTGGGTTGGGGGGGGGGAGTTGAGCAGTCATACCTGCAGGATTAGGGAAGTGATTATCCCTCAGTACTCATCACTAGTGAAGCCACATCTCAAATCCTGGGTTCAGTTTTGGGTTCCTCACCCAAAGAAGAACATTGAGGTGATGAAGTGTGTCCTGAGAAGAGCAACAAAGCTGGTGAAGGGTCTAGAGCAAAGTGTTGGGAGAGTGGCTGTGGGAGCTGGGGTTATCCAGTATGGAGAAGGTTTAGGTTGGACATTAGATAAAGTTGCTTCCCTGAAAATGGTTGTCAAGCCCTGGAACAGGGTGCCCAGGGAAGTGCTGGGGTCACCATTCCTGGAGGGGTTTCAAAGCCATGTAGATGTGGTGCTGAGGGAGATGGTTAATGGTTGGACTAGATAATCTTGTCATCTATTTGATTATTTTTCAACCGAAACTATTCTCTAACTCTGTGATTCTATGTAAGAGACTTCTGACCAGACCTGTCCAAAAATAATAACTTTTAGATCTCCTTTAGAATAAAGTATTCCATCTGTATCATATTTCAACATATCACTGCAGGGTGGGTGGAGAAGATGGCCCTTGAGGGTCCACTCCAACCTGATGCATTCTATAATTCTATGATTATGTATAATATACATTCCAGCAGAATATATATATTAATTTGAATTTTATGCATCAAGCCATAACAGCTAACATAGAATCCAATAGTGTAATCAACATTATTAGATAGGGCAAAAATTGCAGTCAACAGCTTTGTCAAAATATCTGGGGAGCACTATCATTACTGCTGCAGTGTGTGAGCTCCTCACTTCTTATTTTCCCTTTCTTTTGCCTTTAAGAAGTATTTTAAGATTGTAGAGGAGGGCATCAAAGTGGTATTACTTATGGATTAACTGGGCGTTCCCTGTGGGAACAGCGCAGTTGTGAAGCAGAAGGACAGACCTGATTTTGGGGTTGTGGGACATTCAGCTGACAGTGAAGGTCTTTATTGGAAACCCACTGCAGGGACAGTGGTGGAAATGTGTGGTCTCAAATTGATGGTGGGTGAGCTTAACATTTACATAAAGTCCAGAAGAGAGAATGTTGCATTATACGACTTTGCTTTAAAAATGAGTCCTTGGGTAAGATCCCTCTCTGATTTGAAACCCTTCCAGGATTTGGAAGAGTTTCAAATAAAATTAAAAGAAAAACAAAGCTTGGGCTCCTGAGATCTCTCAGATACGTACTGAAGAGTGAGTGTGAGGGTATGTTTTGTCTCTGAAGAAAATATCAGAGCCTATAGCAGTCAGGAGAGTTTATAAGCATGAACATAACTTTGAATAGCCCGAGCTCCAGTTTACCATGACCTCTACAATTCAACTCTGAGTAAAAGGTAAAAAATATTCCCTTAATACCAGCTGCACACTGGAAAAGATGTTCAAATTCAGCAGATTAGAAAAACACAGATATGTCTTGTGCCTCATGATGATGCTGACTAACCTTTTTTATTATCATCATATTATTTTATTAATTAGAAAATAAGAAGGTTTTTTTTTGCAGGAATTGAAAAATATCAACTCTCCTTTCCCTAAAGTTGCAATGTATGGACACATCAGGAAATGTAGGCTGACAGACTGTAAGGAGCCTTTTATTACATGTTTGAAAGCTTTCTTTTGTTTCCTTGCTCTTCAAGCTTTACCTTTTGTGCGTTTCTTCCCTTGCTAAACGCACAATCTGATTTGTTTTCTTTTCACAAGGGCAAAATGAGGCTGCTCTTTCTCCACACACTGGTCATTTCAAGGGGCTTTCCTCACCATCTCAAAATGAGATTTCCTAATCTACCAGCACAAGCTTCCCTTTGTCCTGCCCATGCTCTGAGGTATAGGCAGTGGTGTTAAGAAGTGGTTCCACAAGAAGGGAATGATAATTTTTGGAGTTGTGATGGATTGCATGCCACTGGCCATACCCTGGCTGCTTGCCTTGTGTCCTGTTTCCCCTCCAGCAGTCATCAAACCTCAGCCATGTGGGGTTTTCTCCCCCACACCCTACCCATTTGAGTGGGTTGTGCACCCTGATAACTCTTCTGATGAGCCACCTTGGTTGTTACTTTGCTTTATTCACAGCACAGTGGCTTAATTTGAGATTTCAAAACCTGAAGATTAATAGAAATTGAACATTTTAGTATGTCCATCTGCTCTTCTCTTCAAATATTGACTTTAATTCCACCTCTAAAACATGTGTTATGATGTGTCAGGGCCCTCTCAACACATGCTGTGGGCCAAAGCTCCTCTTGATCCATATGCTCCTGGATGAGGTGTCATGAGATCCCGTGCCAATAAAGTCATTCCCAAGGTTTACCTACTTCAGTGACATTGCTGTGACCCAATGACAGGATCACTCCAAAAATTCTCAGCCATCAGTCATGTGTGATTCTTTGCAACTTGCTCTAGGTGAATGTGCTATAGCAGGGGAATTGAACTAGATGATCTCTAGGGGTGCCTTCCAAGCCCTGCCATGCTGTGATTCAGGGATTTGCACAAGAATCATGCTATAAAAGTGAAAGCTGGTACCACTGTGAGCTTTTGCCGAGGCCAGGAAAGTCCCCACAAGAAAAAGATTTGGTAGGGTGGCTGTGTACATGGTAACTAAGGATCCAATGTCTCCTTTGGGGTTTTCATTTTTTTTCTTGTGGGATTTTAATGATTTTGCAAAATGTGGTCCTTCATGGCATAGAATCTTAGAATTGTAAAATCATAGAACTATAGAACGCATGGTGTTGGAAGGGCCCCATGAAGATCATCTTGTGCAACCTCCCTGCAGGAAGCAGGGACAGGTTGCTCAGGGTCCCATCAAGATGGATCTTGTATATCTGCAAGGATGAGACTTCTATTCTGCCCTTGGAAGGAGTCGGGCAGAAGCTCACCCCTGGCAGAAAAGTCCATGCTGTGGTTATTGCTAATCACAGCTATAGGAAAAGGAGCAGCCAAGGCCAGTTGCACCATGGAGAAGCAAAGGCATCCACACTCCCTGTGCTAGCTCTGAACTAAAATTGGGAATATTTCTGCAACAGTACAAAGTGTGCCCAGAGGTTCATATGTGTGTGACAGTGAAATGTTTTACCATCAGTGCATGTGTTTAAAATGCTAGAGAGATGTAGAAGGACTCCAGACTAATCAGTTCTACCAAGCGATTTTTCTGGCTGTTGGACCTTTTTCTGTGCTTGCTCATGTCCTGCACTAGCAATAGAATTAAAGGCATGATGTTTAGTGACTTCTTCAGAAGGACTGAGAATTAACTAAACATAGGGTGGAAGGAGTTTGCTTCTTTCTCTGTTTAAAAGCATTGGAAGCTCTGAAAAACTTCGGGTCACATTAGCTGAGGATATGTCTCTGTGAATGAACCAAGAGAAGGACAGGTCAGACACTGTCTAACTATTGAGAAAAGGGTCCTGTTGCTGAGGACTTCAGTAAAAGGAGCTAAAACACCAGGGTGTCGAGGAGATTTTGTTCTTTCTGAGTGTCTGAACTTAATGGACATTCCTGGCTGAGCTGTTCAGTACAAAAACCAGCATGACACTTCCCACCTTCTCTCCCTGCACTTGTCTGGGACTGTTCATGACATAAATCATTCACAGCTTCACTGAGGTGATTCCTACACAGTCAGTCCATATCTTTAACACAAAATCAAGGAGAGTAAAAAATAATAAAGTAAAAAAATTCCCATTTTTCTGAACCAGCTTTTCTGTCTCAAGAAGCGAATTGTGATATCCAAGTCCATGTAAGAGCCAGTTAGAAAAGCCAGAAGTGTATTTAGTTTCAGCCAGGAAGTCCTACATTTCTTGTTCTTTCCCCAACATACTCTTTTACTGAATGTTTGTCCACCAGCTTCCTCCCCCCTCCTTTCTGGTCTCCATTTTACTTCATCCCTGTGCATCTCCTTCTGTCCTGCTGCTGACTGGTAGCTTTGTCTTGCCCTCCCATCCTTCCAAGGGCACTGCAATGGGTAAAATGGTCTTTAGAGGAGAAATGGCCACATCAGTCATTTTTGCTATTCATACTCCACTGCAGCACAGCAAAAAAAATGTGCACATTGCCATGCTGGAGCATGTCCAAAGAAGGGCAATGAAGATTGTGAAGGGTCTAGAGCACAAATCGTGTAGAGCAGCTGAAGGAACAGGGTTGTGTGGTTGGGAGGAGTGAGGCTCAGGGGAGATGTTCTGGCTCTCTACAGTTTCCTGAAAGGATTTTGGAGTGAGGTGGGTAACAGCCTCTTCTCCCAAGTGACAAGAGAAAATAGCCTCAAGTTACACCAGGGGTGTTTTAGGTTAGACATTGGGAAAAATGTCTCCATGGAAAGGGTTGTCAAGCTCTGCACCAGGCTGCCCACGGTAATGGTGGAGTCCCCATCCTTGAGGGGATTTCAAAGTTGTGTAGATGTGGTGCTGAGTGACATGGTTCAGTGGTAGACTTGGCAGTGCTGGGTTAATGGTTGGACTTGATGATCTTTAAGGTCTCTTCCAACCAAAATAATTCTATGATCCTAAGCTTGCTATGAGTCCTTTCCAAAATGACCAGTGAGCTTTTTTGGGTGTCTTCTGAATAGTGGTTTACTCCCCACACAGTGTTTGTCAGTCTGTCAGTTTGTCTGCCTGTCTATCTATCTATCAGAAGATTATTGCCTTCCAAAGATGCATCTGGCTGTTGGTTTTTTGTATATGTATATAATGGGTTAAAAAATCCACTAAATATAGGACCTCTTCTGTGTTTTAGGGAAAAAAAAGAGTCCTGACATCAACTTCAACAACCTTTGGATCAAGTGAAATGGCAGTTCACTCTGGGAGTAGCAGTAATACTGGATGATATGGTGTCCTGTTTGCAAACTGATTTTCAAACATGATTTGAACATATTGAAATATGACCATGGCAGGGGACTCTGAAATTAAGTGATCTTTAAAAGTCCTTTTCAATCCAATCCATTCTATGACTCTGTGTATTTTTCAGCCTGAAACGTGAAAGTTCCAGCAGTAGTGAATTGTTTAAGAAACTAGATTAGGAATGGCAAATGGGAAATACGATACCGAGAAATTAAGGAGAATGGGGATTATTTTTGGAAAATCTTGAAAAAAAAAGAAAAAAGAAAAAGAAAATAAAAGAAAGGAAAAAAAATAAAATAAAAAGAGCCCAGCAAGAGCTTGCCAAATTTAATAGTTAAAGACAAAGCTGTCTTGAGCTGGGTTCAGAATAAGGTCTTAGTGTCAAATGTTTTCAACATTTTTTTTTCTTTCTTTCTTTCTTTTTTTGTGCACTAAGTGAACTGAAATTCAGCCAAACCAGATTCCTGAGATTTGGGAATTAAACAAAACAAACCAAAAGAAGTTCCCTCTCAAGCCCAGCAGAGGCAGGCCAAGTTTCATCTCGACAGGAACATTTTTGCCAAAGCTATAAAACCTGAAGCGAAAGTTGTGGTGCTGTATCTGGCGTTTATAAAGCAGCTTCGTCCTAAAAGTTCCTCAAACACATTACATGCAGCAGGCTGGATTCCCCAGTCCTGAGTCATACCTTTCTCCTACACATTCTCATTAAAATATACTGAATTTGAAAGCTCAGACCTGAAGGTCTCATGGAGGTGCACAACCTTGGGATCTTTTTCCATGTCTCTCCTGGTGGGATCTCGATGGCAGTAGACTGGGACCTTTACTATGCTTGAGATTCAGTTTCTAACAAACCAAAATTCAACTGGAGAGGTCTGCTGCCCACCAATGAAACTGTTTTAGTCCAAAATGGTCCAAAACGGTCCAAAACTGGCCTCTCTGGTTCAAGACTGCATGGTTCATATGCTCTGCCATATGAAGATAGGAGATCTTCTTGGAGATAACTTTTGGAGATACAAAACCCAGGGTTTACCACTAGCTCCATTGGGTCTCGGCACCAGCTTATGTCCTGGCAAAACAAGTGAGCTTCTCCATCCCTTATTGACAGAGTTTTTGCCTAATCCTGAGCTATTAAGATACTTGTAGTGCATGTATCTTGCATTTTCACCTGGACCCAACTTTCACTACTGTATTCCTTTTCTCAAGATTTTGTTTTTTATTTTATTTTTAAGCCAAGAGAAGTCTTCAAAATAACTCAGTTTTCTTCATGAGTGGCTCCCTCAATTCTATTCATATATGCATTTCCCATAGATGGCACTGGAATTTCATGGTTTCATGTTTGTGCTTGTATTTTCCCTATTTTGGGGCTGGGGGTTGTTTTCCCTACATTTAATGAACAGGTTTTGACTTCTAGTTGCTTTGAGCTCTCTGCTTGTTTTCCCTTCAGGATTCTTGCAGTGTTCCTATTGCTAAAAGGAAGAAAAAAAAAAAACACAAGTGTTTTTTTCTCTTCCTATTTTCTCCTAGATTTGCTCATACTGAGAAAACTTGGTCCAAGAAACTACTTTTGCCTAGGTACATGAAGAAATGAGTTGGTGGAAGAAATTCACCACTGTGAAATCTGCAGTGGAGATGGACAGAGCATCCATAGAGCCTGATTTTATCCCTCTCCTGTTTTAGGTCCACTCTTTGCTATTGACAAGTATGGCCCTGAATACAGGTCAACCTGATTCCCTTTATCCACATTAAACTGAGAATATCCACTTAAGTAATAAGATTTTAATTACCCAAGTCAGAATTTCATATTAAACTCTAATCTGATAAATTACCAGCCTAAATTAATGTCAAAAGGTGTCTGTATAGAGACTTTCACTCATTTAATGATGGTTAGTTTGGGGCCCAAACAAATTATTTGCAGAGATCTCCAGGCTGCTGTAGAAATGGCACTTCCAATGCTAATAGACTTTTGATTTCCAATTAGTCCTCTTCTTATTGAAAAGAGGAGCAATGTTTTGATCAGTGGCTGATTCACTGAACAAAAGAATGTTGGGAAGCTGTATTCTTCTTTGTAATATGCCAGCATGAATATGTGTGTAGAGTCAATGTACCTAATGTAGAGTCAACACACCGAATGAGTCCAGAGAAGGGCAATGAAGGTGGTGAAGGGTCTAGAGAACAGGTCTTATGAGGAGCAGCTGAGGGAACCAGGGTTGTTTAATCTGGAGAAGAGGAAACTGGGATGACCTTCTGGCTTTCTACAGTGTCCTGAATCGAGGTGGTAGTGAGGTGGGTGTTCGTCTCTTTTCCCTAGTATCAAATGATAGGACAAGAGGAAATGGCCTCAGGTTGCACCAGAGGAGGTTTAGGTTGGATAGTAAGAAAAAATTCTTTACCGAGACAGTGGTCAGACATTGGAACAAGCTGCCCAGGGAGGCACATACATGTGCTACAGCACAAAGAGCAACCCTCAAGCTGAGACAATCCTAAGGAAGCCTAGGCATACAGGAACCACCACACAAATCCTCATTGAGATTATTGCACCCACCTGAGCAAACCCTTCTCTTCCCAACCAGCAGCACCTGGCACAGCACCTGCAGTGCCACTGCCTCTGATCAGGAGGACCTGAGGGAAACCAAACTCTCATTGTTTCTTGCCTAGATGACCCTTCCACCCCTCAGTGTATGAATTTTTGGGTGATTCCTGAGTTCTGCGCAGCTGGAGCCACATCACCCCTATCTAGCATGTTTAGTACTCAGTATTGTGGCTCAGATCTTCTCCAGGACACCACTGGAGTTCTCTGAATCTACAAATACCTCATGCAGTGACAAAGAAGGAATAATTTACCCAGATCACTTCTTAAGTCTCAAAAAAAAGAAGCATTCCATGGACACACAATGCACATAGAGCAGTGCTGGAATGATCCTGGAAACATGCTGACCCCAGTGCATTAGTTGGTAGAGATGATCTGCTGGCACTTAGTGGTGGCGTCAAGCCTGGAGCTTATGCTGCACAGAAGGCCAAGCCTGCACAGCCCTTCCAAAACACATCCACCACCACCACACTCAGAGTCCATTTTAGAAACATTCCAATCTATCTAGGGAATCCCAGAGAGCTCTCTAGAAGTGCAGAACTGGGTGGAACCACTGGAGCCACCACATTGTGCCACCCACAATGCCAAACAGCCACATAATTGATGTCTCATTTAGCAGATTCCCAGCACATATCAAGGGCCATAACAATGATGCAAGGGAGGAACCCCTCTGCTGTAAGGACAGGCTGAGAGAGTTGGGGTTATTCAGCCTGGAGAAGGCTCCAGAGAAAACATCCGGTGGCCTTGCAAATGCTTGAAGAAGGATGGGGACAGACTTTGAGCAGGGCTTGTTGTGAGAGGAGAAGGAATGATGGTTTGAACTGAAACAGAGAGATTCAGAATAGAGGCAAGGGAGAAATGTTTGACACTGAGGGTGCTGACAGCCTGGCCCAGGTTGCCCAGAGAGATGGGAGATGCCCCATTTCTGAAACCATTCCAGGCCAGGTTATCTGGGGCTGTAAGCAACCTGCTCTAGTTGCAGATGTCCCTGCTGGCTGCAGGTTCAGGACCCAATAACGAAGCTTTGAGAAGTCAGGAAAGCAAAGTCTCAGGGCTTAGCAATGAAGGTTTGGTAGATTTGTATCTACCAGAAAATTCCACCAGGAGGAGTTATCAGTCACTGGGAACAGCTTACCAAGAGTTGCTATGCCTTTTCTATTACCCACCTATATGGATTCATTCCCATAGCTCTCCATTGGACAAAAAAAAACCAAAACCCATGAGCCAGAAATGTGTTTTTGTCATCAAGAAGGCCAATGGTCCCCCCAGTGCATGAATAAGAGTGTGGTCAGCAGGTCAAGAGAGGTTCTCCTACCCCTCTACTCTGCACTAGTGAAGTCACATCTGGAGTATTGTGTCCAGCTCTGGTTTCCCCAGGACAAGAGAGACAGGGAACTTCTGGAGGAAGTCCAGTGGAGACTTCAAATATGCTGATGGTCTGGAGCATCTCTGTGTGGAGGAAGGGATGAGAGATGTAGGGCTCTTTAGCCTGAAGAAGGGCATCCTGAGAGCGGATCTTCTCGATGCTTAGCAAGAGCTAAAGCATGGGGAGCAAGAAAATAAGGCCAGACTCTTGTAAGTGGTGCCCAGTGCAGGGACGAGAGGCAACATGTGAAAATTGGAACCTAGGAGGTTCCACCTGAACAGGAGAAGAAACTTCTTTGGTATGAGGGTGCTGGAGCTGTGGGCAGGCTTTCCAGAGAGGTTAAGGAGTCTGCTTGTCTGGAGAGATTCCTAACCTTGTCTGGAGAGATTCCTAACCTACCTGGCCATTGTGATCCTGGGCAAGCTGCTGTGGTAACCCTGTTTTAGCAGGAGGGTTAGACTGGGTGGTCTCCAGAGGTCCCTTCCAACCCCCACCACTATGTGATTCTTCATCTTTGGTAGACTGATCAGTCACTATATAGAAACTAATTAAAGACTTTAAATGTTATCTGATAAACTAAAATGTATTCTTTCTACAGGTTAAAACTTCCAAAGTCTCTTAGCACCTTGTAAACACAGGTCCATACAGAATCAACTGCAAAGTCCTGAGAAAGTCCTGAGAAAGGGTTAATGCTTGCTAGCAGTTTGGCCATATTAGAACAATTACAGTGATTCATTGTCTATGTCTAATGGCATAATCTGATTGTAAAGACAGCAGAGTGGGCGTTGGAAAATATACAGCAGCCCACTATAGTCAGCGTGAGGCATAACAGGAAATGATTGTGGGTGTTAACCATGTCACAAATGGTTGGATTAAATGCTGACTCCACAACTGAAAAGCCAAATAAAGATATGGGAAAAGAGGCCATATATGTTTCAATAACAATTAAGAGCCTATCTAATATTGTTTTTAGGAACAGAAAGGAAAGTTGCAGGGCAAAAACCTACTGCAGGTGACTCTACTTAAATCTGTATTTACTATCTTCCTAATGTGTTAGCCAATAAGTAAAACTGTTCTGAATAATTTGCTATGATTCCTTCAGAAAGCCAGGTATTTTATATTGAAATAAATAGGAAATATAACTCCTGATTATGATATTGTCATTAAGGTACTTATTTTCAATTAAGAATTTTTATTAGCTCTCATCAAGTTGAGTAATGAAAGTGCCGTAAAATATACTTCCTTTCCCACCCAGCCTGCTCCCTTCTTGCCCTTCTGTAAAAATCTCACCTTTCTTCATAAGAAAGAAAAAGAAAGGGAGACAATAAGAGAAAAAGGAAAAGAAAAAGAGAAAGAAAAAGGAAAAAGAGAAAAAGAGGAAAAAAAAGAAAAGAGAAATAAAATAGGAAAGAAAAAAAAAGAAAAAGTAGGGGGTAAAAGAAAAAGAAGGGGGGGGGGGGGAAAGGAGGTGTTGAAATGAAGTTCCCCAGTGTACTCAGATTGTTTTTCTCCTGTCTCATCCATTAGTCATGTTTCAACCATAGAGGTGCAGCCACTGGGTCTGCAAGGCCAGGGCCTAGCTGAACCACCGATGAACACTTTGTGGCTTCTCTTTTCCTTTGCCTAGGGCAGAGCTGGCCCCACACTCACATTTTGCTGTGGTCACAGTGACTGAGGTATGGACCACCACCACTAATGGTACATCAAGCCTGGGGCTCGTTGTCAAACCCCTTCCAGAGGTAACCAGCCCACTCACTGAGGAGAAAAGGGTCTGGTTTTAGATGGCCGTTACAGTAACTTAGTAAAAACGGACAAATTCATTACCTTTTTTCATTATTTTTTAACAGTTTTGGCCTCTTGGAGGAGCTAATGCAAAGCAAACAGGTTTTTTTTTTTTCCCCTTCTTTTTTCTTTTTTTTTTTTTAGGCAAAGGCTTTAAAATCACAATAAACCCATTTTGATTGTAAATATATTTTCAGGTACTTTTCATCAAATAATCTTGCAAAGAAAATTTTCTGTTCTATGAAGTTATGGTGATTTAAATTGTTCTTTCTCTCTCTCTCTTTCTCTCCTGGTTTTTTGGTTTTTTTTTCCCACACACATTCTCTCTGGAGAATCTAAAAATAAGCCTCTAGCTATACAAGGCAGTGCTCCAGGTTTATCCCAGAGCCTAAGAAGTATTTCACAAAATACCTTTATTATTTTCTGGGGTTCCTCTTGCATTGCGTGAAACCTCCAAGGTTATTTGAGATCACACGCATGAGGAGAAGGGACACGTCTGAGGAAAGGGCTGTGAGGAGGAATTTCTCAGAAGCTGTGCTGTATAAATTCCAAATGTGAATCCCTATGAAGGGCCATGAAGATGATCTGAGAGTTGGAGAACCTCTCCTATGGGGACAGTGTCAGAGAGTTGGGGCTGTTCAGTCTGGAGAAGAGAAGGCTCCAGGGAGACCTTATAGCAGACTTCCAGCACCTGAAGGGGGCCTAGAGAAAAGCTGGGGAGTGACTTTTTACAAGGGTTTCTAGTGATAGGTTGAGGGGGAATTTAAGCTTCAGAAGATTAGGTTGAGACTGGATATTAGGAAGAAATTCTTTACACTGGAGGTAGTGAAACACTGGAACAGCTTGCCCAGGGAAGCTGTGGACGGCCCCACCTTGGAGGTTGTTTGAGGCCAGGTTGGATGAGGCCTGGAGCAACTTGGTCTAATGGAAGGTGTCCCTGCCCACAGTGGCAGGGTTGGAAGTAGATGATCTTTTGAATCCCTTCCAACCCTAACAATGCTATGATCCTAGGAAGAAGATCCCCTCTCAATTTTCTCTTCTCTTGGCTAAAAAACTCCAAGTCCCTCAGCCTTTCTTCATAAGAGAGATATTCCTGTCCCCTAATCATCTTCACAGCCCTTTGCTGTACCATCTGAAGCAGTTCTGTATTGCTCTTGAACTGAGGAGCCCAGAACTGGACCCAGGACTTGACCTGCTGGCCACTTGTCTTCATGCACTCCAGGATGCCACTGACCTTCTTGGCCACAAGGGCACTCTACTGGCTCATGGTCAGCCTGTTGTCCACCAGGAGCCTCAGGCCTTTTTTGGCAGAGCTGCTTTCCAGCAAGTCAGCTGCATCTTTAAAAACCCAGGAGCAACCCAGCCATGCCAGTTAAAGGCTAATTGGATTATCGTTATTGCTTAGAAGCAAAGCATTTGCTTCCTGTGCATCTATCTAATGTCAAGACCCAATACCCAAGGTCAAAAAATGGCAAAGCTGGGGACATCAATCCAAGACAACCTCATGCTGACCAGCACCAGCTCATAGAGGCATGAAGCAGGAGCTGATGAAACCACTCCTGTAGTTCCGCCAAATGACTTGTGGCTGTGGGACTGTGCTTGTCCCCAGGAGAGGTGGTGGGGCCACATGTGCTGTCCACCCCCTCTTCACAGAGCATGACACAGCCCTGCAAACACCTCCTTGAAGGACTAACACACTTTTATTGCAGGAAGAATAAAACAGGATTTCACAGTCACTTGTCTTTGCAGTAACCAGCTTCTCACTTCCCCTCAGCACTCCCTGGGGGTTCATGGCTACTTCAGGTGCTCTCCTCTGTTTATGGCCCTGCAGCAGTATCAGTTTTCCCCCAGTCCTCTAATTCTAGCTGCTGGAGTGGTTTTATCCAGTGGATGGTGACTGAGGATGGCTTTGTGTTTAAGCTAATTATCTCATTTGTGTTCAGCTCCTCTCTCCATGCCATGTGTTGAAGCCCCAGGAGCAGGTCAGATATGTAAGGTTGGGCAGAAGGTACTCATGGCAGCAGCCCTATGGTGACACATGGTGACATGTTGCAACATGAGAAGGGGTGATGGGTTTAAACTAAAAGAGGGAGATTCAGACTAGAGATATGGAAGAAATTCTTTACTGGTAAGGAAACACTGACGCAGGCTGCTCAGAGGTTATGGATGCCCCATCCAAGAAACTATTCCCCAGGTTGTTTGGGGCTCTTAGCAACCTGCTCTATTGCAGATATCACTACTGACTGTAGGGGGGATTGGACATAATGGACCTTTAAAGGTCTCTTCCAATCCAAACCATTCTGTGATTCTATGACATGAGTGTCCATCCCTGATGAAAGGGGTTTCTTCCTTCATCTGTTTCCCATTGCCACACAAACGAGTGACAAAATTGATAGGATTTACTGTAGTTTGGTTGCAAAAGTTTTTGTCTTTATAAAGGTGCAAGGTAAGGGCATCAACACACAAAACTTTTTCCCTCTCCTTAATACAGCAGCAAGCAGAGTAGAAGTTGCAACATAGGAAGTTTATCAGAACCCGAGGGCAGGATGATGTTTGACTAACTCCCAGGTCCCGCTGGGATAAGAGTTCATCACCAAAACCAGCAAGAACTAGATCTTTAAGGCCCCTTCCAATCTGAAGTGTTCTATGATTCTATGAAAACCACAAATCAAGCACAAGGAGAATATCAATTCACAGAATCATAGAACTACAAAATGGTTTGGGTTAGAAGGGATCTTAAAAGTCACCTAGTTTCAACCCTGCCACTGTGGGCAGGGATACCTTCTGGGTTGTTCAAGGCCTCCTCCAACCTGGCCTCAAATGTCTCCAGGAAGGGGGCATCCACAACTTCCCTGGGCAACCTGTTCCAGTGTCTCACCACCCTCACTGTAAATAATTTTTTCCTAATACTCAGTCTCAGTCTACCTGTCTCAAGCTTAAATCTGTTCCCCCTTGTCCTATGACTACAAGCCCCTGTAAAAAGTCCCTCCCCAGATTTCTTGTAGATCCCCTTCAAATACTGGAAGTGAGCTATAAGGTCTCCCTGGAGCCTTCTCTTCTCCAGACTGAACATTTGCAGTTCTCTGAGGCTGTCCCCACAGGAGAGGTTCTCCAGCCCTTTGATCATCTTTGCAGCCTCCTCTGGACCCTCTCCAACAATCTGATGTCCACCTTGTGTTGAGGGTATCAGAAATAGATGCAATACTCCAGGTGGGGTCTCACAAGAGCAAAGCAGAGGGGGAGAATCGCCTCACTCATCTTGCTTGCCTCTCTCTCAGGGCTGTGAATCATCTAAGCAGAAAATTGGCAGAAATTAATTTCTAACCTCTCAAAAAAATTTTAGTCTGAAAACCAGTGGCACAAATTCTGCCCAAGGTTTGATTTTTCATGCACCACTCTGCTAAGACCATTTTTATCATCTTAAATAGTTCAAATGCCAGTACATAGCCTTGAAAACAGAGCATGCTTGAGGTGCACCCCTTAATTGTTGCTCGTACAATGGAATGAGCCTGTGTTTTGTAAATGAGCGTGTAGTGATTTACTACACACCTACAGTAAATTTTCTTGCAGGGGATTTTATGGTGCCTCATTGAATTGTGAATGTTAAGTCAACCCTTCCTCTAGCTGAGGCAAATAGAAGCCAGATCTGCAGAGAGAGATAGTAACAAGGAGTTTTTGTTAATGTGTATTCCTGCTCAGAGTAAAAGAACAGTAATCCTACCCTAATGAATATTAAATTTATTACCTTTTGATTGTAGTGGTATCTTAAAACAACCCAACCCTGCACACCCTTGTTAATCACCACAAGCAGCTCACTCTTCAACCACCAAAATGACAAAAGAGCACTAAAACGCTCTGGCCAGGTTCCAGATGGGGAGGTTTTGAGGACTTCCCGAAGAAAATTCACATAACATACTTTTTTCTTTTTCTTCTTTCTTTCCCTTTTTCTTTTTCTATGGGAAACATGTTTTTCCATGATTCATAAACCCGCTTTTATCCAGTCCATGAAAGGACCCCTCTCCATTATGTAGACCAGAGCTGACACATTTATGTGCAAAATTGCTGGAGCATTTACACCACTATTCATCAAGGCAGTGTCTGTGCTTCAGAATTATTACAATCACCTGGCACCATCAGTTTAACACACAAATTTTTGGAAGACTAGGTTATTATAACACGTAACAAAACATAACAACCACTGCACTACTGGTCCATTGCTATAAAAAAGTTGCTTTTGCTTTCCTACACCTGAACACAAAGCAACAAACCCTATTATGTTATCAATACAATGTTAAATAATGAGAGAACCATAAAACTGAGGCTATCAATTGATTCAGGAAATTGCTGATGAGAAATGCTCTTTTCATCCCTAAAGTCACCAGCTGAAATCCAGTTTAGTAGCTGGAAGTTACACCTACCTGATTGGTGGTACATGGCCTCTGCAAGGTGAATACTCATTTTTCTCTTTTCATTATGAAGTATTTCATCACCATCCCTTACTATTATCCTCCTTTGTCTATGGCTGATGTTTTCTGGATAGAATTTCCAGCTGGACCAGCCTTTCTTCACTGAAATAGCAGTCAGGCATTGGAATGGGCTATTGAGGGAGGTGGTAAAGTCACCATCCCTGAAGGCATTCAAAAAACATGTAGACATGGCACTTTGGGGCATTATTTAATGGCCACGGTGATTTCAGGTCGATGGTTGGACTGAATGATCTTAGAGATCTTTTCCAGATAAAACAACTTCATGATTCTGTGAATTTGTGCCCAGGTTTATAGCACCTTCACATACAGCTTCAGGGTGCTGCCCTAACCATGAGCATGGGGAAGGTGTTGGAGAACACCACCTCCCATCCTTTGCTGCTATCACACCTCATCCTGTGTCTGGAAACAGCACACACTCTCTTCAGCTGAGGACAGAAGGGTTATTTCTCAAAGCTTGCCAAGGCACTGCTGGCCATCTTCCCAACTTACTTATAACGTCTCAACACCTAAAACCTGAGCTGTAGCACATATTAGAGCTTTTTTAGAGAACCAGTCTCAATGCAGTTCCTATTTCCTTGATTCTAGCTCTGTTTCGGACCCAGGTAACACAGGTCCTTGCTTTCACCCAAATCAGCTCTCCCAGATGGAGCTGAGATCACCCTGCCCTGTCACTGGTCAGGCATTGAAATAGGCTGCCCTGGGAGATGGTGGATTCACTGTCCCTGGGGGTGTTCAATGAATTTGTAAACACAGCACTTGGTAAGCACAGGACATGGTTTAATGGCCATGGTGGTGTTTGCTCAATGGTTGAACTTGATGATCTTAGAGGTCTTTTCCAACTGAAACAACTATGATTCTTTTATCACTGGGACATGGGCAGCCAGTTCAGGTACCCAGATGTGCCAATCATCAAATAGGTGCTCTCTGGGCTTGCCCAAGGCTGTCCTAGGATGTGGCCATCATCCTCACCAGCAGCTGTGAGTAAGGAGCTGCCCATGCAGCCAAGAGATTGCTGGATTTAAGACATGAAGGATGTATAGCCTTGGGGTGATCATCACCCCATAGAGTGGTGTTGTTTTACCCTACAGAGAAGAGCTTGGTCATCTCCAGATAGGACGGAGTTGGGTTTTGTAAATGTGAGGGAGGGAAGTAAATTGCTATGGCTGTCAGGTGAGGGAAACATTTATTTTCATGAGAATTTTCACCAGCTGTACTAGCAAAGAGTTTCAAAAAATTGGCTAAATAAGTATTTACATGATAGTGTAACCCCGAATGGTTTCAAAGGAGCCTTTATGATCTGTCAGGTCAATAATCTGCATTTTTAAAAGTCCCTGAATACATATTTGCATGATCTGTATTTCAAAAGCTCTAGTAAATATGTATTTGCACAATAGACCATAACAATCTCTTTTAAGCCATCGTGGTCTATATATAGTGTTAATCCTCATATATTCCAAAGGAGTTTTATTTTCCAAAATAGCTTTTATTAATAAGATGCTCAGATGCAGCAGTTCTGAGGGCGAGAGGAGGATGTAATCAAAAGGGATGAGGATGGCTTTTCATGCAATTAAAAACTGATTTAAAAGTTAGGCCAGCAGCATCAGCAAGAGCTTGGTTTCAGCATTCCTTTTAGCCTACAGAGTTTTCCTAGAAACCTTCTTGTGGATCATCTGCTGCTTTCTGCCCAGATGCTGGTAGATTGTATCCTCCTGAGTAACTCTGTCTTGCGGGCAGCCAGCAATTATATCCTGTGAAAATCTTCCTGTGAAAATCTTCCTGTGATGCTCCAAGTGGAAGAAATGAGGCAGTGAAGATTTGAGACAGGGATATAAAGGGTGACCTAATAGCGGCCTTCCACTGAAAGAGGTCTACAGGAAGGCTGGAGAGGGACTGTTTACAAAGGCCTGCATTCATAGGATGAGTAGTAATGGCTTGAAATCAGAGAAAAATAGATCTAGATTGGATGTTATGAATAAGTTGTTTACCATGAGGGTGATGGAATACTGAAGCATGTTGCCCCCGGGAGGTAGCTATGGCCCCATCCCCGGAGATGTTCAAGGTCAAGATCGACAAGGCTCTGAGCAACCTGATCTAGTGGAGAATGTCACTGCTGACTTCTGGGGGGTTGGACTAGATGACCTTTGTGGGTCCCTTACAACCCAGATCATTCTATGATTCTATAATTCTGTGAATCTATGAATTAACTTACCTCAGTGGAATAGCTTCAACTGGAGACTTTCAGTCCCAGCAGTTTGTAGATCACAGCTTTTGCTTGAGATAAGAGAGAGCAAACCTAGATAAATAAACCTCACTAAATCCTCTGTCTGCTGATCTTGGCCATTCTGCCTCTGTCTTGACCAAGCAACCAGTGCAGCTGGGACATTTCCTGGCTTCTCCTCCTCCTCCTCCTCCTCCTCGCTTGGGCATATGGTGCAGGTAAAAGAAGAAGCCTGCACATATTGTTTCTGTTTGTGAAGGAAGTTAGACCCTGAGCTTTCCTTGAACATAAATTCAGCCCAAGTGGTATGTCATCAATCAGGTGCAGAATCTGGAAAAACCATACAGAGACTTCGTGTCTTATATTAAAAACAGCAACTTAGAGCAGGTTAGTTTGTTTATTGGAAATGGTTTATTAACACCCTCTCTTGCAGAACATGAAGAATAGGACAGAATAGGACAGAATAAAGTTATTTCTCCATCCAACCCCAGCTCAGATATTCTGAATAAACAGTTTGGATCACGAAGTGCAAAAACACATGTCTGTAAGACAACATAGAGCATAAGTCTCTCAGGTCATAGAGAATGGTAAACCGCAGTACCAGATATTTCCAGACTTAGAAGACTTCCTCACATAAATCTGAGTCAAAGATTAAACTCAAGCTTCATGAAGCTCACCTGGCTTTCTCTACAAACACTATGAATCAGCATCTTAGCTTCTATATTTGCATTTGGATCGTGTGCAGGTGTTTTGTGGTGGAGTTCCATGAGGATGATTAGAGGGCTGGAGCACCTCTCCTATAAGGACAGACTGAGAGTTTGGACTATTCAGTCTGGAGAAGAGAAGGCTCTGAAGAGATCTTATTGTGGCTTTCCAGTATCTGAAGGGGGCCTACAGGAAAGGTGGTGAGGGACTTTTTAGGGTGTCAGGTAATGATAGGACTAGGGGGAATGGAGCAAAAATAGAAATGGGTAGACTCAGATTGGATGCTAGGAAGAAG
The DNA here is from genome assembly GCF_026170545.1 of Melanerpes formicivorus. Lineage (NCBI taxonomy): Eukaryota > Metazoa > Chordata > Aves > Piciformes > Picidae > Melanerpes > Melanerpes formicivorus. The sequence goes on from NW_027142358.1 coordinate 27,997,447, forward strand.
TTCTTCATCATGAGGGTGGTGAGATGCTGGAACAGGTTGCCCAGAGAGGTGGTGAAAGCCCCATCCCTGGAGGTTTTGAAGGCCAGGCTGGATGTGGCTGTGAGCAACCTGATGTAGCGTGAGGTATCCCTGCCCATGGCAGCGAGGTTGGAACTAGATGATCCTTGAGGTCCCTTCCAACCCTAACAATTCTATGATTCTATGATTACAGAATGGTAGAGGTAGGAAGGGACATCTGGAGATCGTCTAGTCCCCCTCCCCTGCTAAAGAAGAGTCACTCACAGCAGATTGCCCAAGATCACAATGTCCAATGTTTGGAGTGTCTCCAGAGAAGGAGATTCCATAAGCTCTCTGAATAGCTTGTTGCACATCTCCAGTACCCTTGCAACCTCTCTGAGCAGTCAAATTTTATGTCAAATCATCCCAAATTATTCATAGGAATTAACTGTTTCCTCATGTTTAGGTGGAACTTCTGTTGTTCTAGTTTGTGCCTCTCTGAGCAAATTTTTGTTCAAAGCATCATAGATTCATAGGAAAGACCTCTTCTCTCCTGTTTAGGTGAAACTTCTTGTGTTGTGGTTGTGCCCTTTGCCCCTGGTCTTACCCCCGGGCACCAACACAGGGAAAATCTCCCCAATTTGGCATCATCCCAGCCCTAATGCTTCAGAGTAGAGCAGAGCAGAAGCAGCAGCCCCCCGAACTCAGACATGTGTGAGATGCCTCATTTTCCCTACGCTGATAATTGCCCATTAACATGATGCAAATTGAAACCCCTTTCCAAATGCTCCCACCCCACCCCCCACCCCCCCCGTGCACAGAGCCTTTCTTGCTCCATTAAAAAGACAATTTTCCCCGTGCAGTAATGGAAAACGTCAGACTCAAATAGGAAAGTGGGTGCCTCTAAGTATTTCATATTTTACAGGAATATGTTTTAAATGAAATACAGCCTGACAGATAAATTACACCAGCTTTTTGCCTATGTACCCGGCTGATTTAGTGCTACCAGCCGTGCAGATGGTTGGCGACAACTTTGGAGGTGCTTAAACATCTTACTACATGAATGCAATTTTTTTTTGCACTAATGCAAACCACTTGTGGAATGACCCCTTTGGATGTAATGTTTTCCATGGAGGGAACCGATTTGGACTTACAGGAAGAAAAGTAATGTCCAAATTACTTCAGGTAACCTGCAGCCTTGATTATAGAATCACAGAATCATGGAATTGTTTCAGTTGGAAAAGACCTGTAAGATCATCGAGTCCAACTATCAACCCAGCACCAGCATGGCTGTTAAACCATGCCCTGAAGTGACATGCCCAGAATTTTTTTAAACACCTCCAGGGGTGGTGATTCCACCACCTCCCTGTGCAGCCTGTTTCAATGCCTGAACACTTTTGCAGGAAAGAAATTTTTCCTAATCTCCAATCTAAACCTCCCCAGCACAGCTTTGTGCCACTTCCTCTCATCCTATCATCTGATACTAGAGAGAAGAGACCAACCCTCTCTTCATTCCAACATCCTGACAGGTAGCTGTAGAGAACAAGGTCTCCCCTCAGCCTCCTCTTCTCCAGACTAAAAAAATCCCAGTTCCCTCAGATCCTGTTGAATTATAGAATGGTAGGGTTTGGAAGTGACCTCCAGAGATCATTGAGTGCAACCCCCTTGCCAAAGAAGGATCACCTAGAGAAAGTCACATGGAATGCATTGAGATGCTTCTTTAAAGTCTCCAAAGAAGGAGACTCTGCAACCTCTCAGTGCTCTGTCAACCTCACAGTAAAGAAGTTTTTCCTCTTTTTAAGGTGAAACTTCCTGTGTTCTGGTTTGTATCCATTTCCCCTTATCCTATCACAGGATACCACTGAGAAGAGACTGGAAGCTTCCTCTTGACACCCACCCTTCAGATATTTATAAAAATCTCCTTGATGCAATCACGGGATAATGAAAACAGAAGACTGACAATGTCCTTTCTAAGTGTCAGAACTTCCAAGAGGTCCTTGCTTATTAACAGACCAGTTGTAGCAACACATTCTTTTTGTTAATGGTGTTCTTTGTAGTCTACACAGTTATCACATTGTGATGCAAAAAAACCCAAACCAAAAAAAAACAAAGAAAAGAAAAGGACATCTGGAAACACTGCTTTTTGCTTACCAAATCCCCGGTGAGAATAAAAATAGATAAGAGTAAATAAAACTGTATGGAGGCAGATAAATTAACAGTCAAAAGCTGAGATTTTTGGGTTTTCTTTAAAGACACAGTATAGTTCAATGTGTGCCTTAAAAAGCTGGAGATGAAATGTATTAAATATCAGTAGGAATACTCGGCCCTTTGATTACGTGAATGAAGAGCAGAGCTCAGAGTTTAAAACACCCTGTGTCTCATAAAAAAGCAAATAATGAGCTTGACCACAAAATGGTGAAATTTCCCATGCAAAAAGTGAGCACTGAGGTAAGACCATTGCTTGTGGCCCAAGACTGGTTATCCTTTTCAGGCTTATGGTAATTGTCCAAAGAAATGGCAGGTTTGTGTGTAAACCGTGATTTGAAGAACCTTCAAAGATGGTCATTTTTCTGGAAGCAGTGATTTACCTGGAAGCAGGGGGCTGTGTATGCATCCTGGCTTGAGATGGTGAAACTTAAACTTGTTGGAGGACTGGAAATATTAATAGAATCACTGATTCCCAGCGTGGTGAGGGGTAGAAGGGACCTCTGGAGGTCATCCAGTCCAAATGCTAAAGCAGGGACACCACAGCAGGTTGCCCAGGATCACAACGGCCAGGTAGGTTTGAAATCTGTCCAGGGAAGCAGATTCCACAACCTCTCTGGGCAGCCTCCTCCAGGGCTCCAGCACCCTCACACAAAACAACTTTCTCCTCCTGTTCAGGTGGAACCTCCTGAGTTCCAGTTTGTTCCTGTTTGCCCCTTGTCCTGTTGCTGGGCACCACTGACAACAGTCTGGCCCCATTCTCTTGCCCTCCACAGGTCCTTTAGCTCTTGCTGAGCATTGAGAAGATCTCTTCTCAGGCTGCTTTTCTCCAGGCTCAAAAGCTTCAGGTCTCTCAGCCTTCCCTCCTCAGAGATGCTCCAAGCCCCTCAGCATCTTTGTAGCCTTAACTGAAATATATCCTGTAATTCCCTGTCTCTTTTGAACCGGGGAGGCCAAATCTGGATGCAAGACTTCATATTTGAAGAAGCTCAGCCAACTTTAGGGAGTTGATATAAATTCTAGGTAGCAATCCATGCAGCCACACAATCAGTTTTTCTTCAAATATCCCTTTTTTTTGGTTTTCTGAGCACAATTTTTCCTCATTTCATTTATTCTGTGAGAATTATGTTGGCACTTGTCATCAGTATCTAAATCTCTTCAAAGCTTCGGTGTTGAAGGACAGAGGGCACCTGTAGCTGCATGTTACAGATGCACAAATCAAGGGCCACCAAGGCTTTGGAATTTTAGATTAACAAGGATTTTACCTGTATTTGAGTAACAAAGTAGCAAGGCAGTCTACTGGCGGGTATCAATCAGCATTTCATTATGCCATTTTACATTAGCTGAGGATGTGACCTGTGCTATTCCCTCCTGCAGAGCAGCATCTCATAGCTGTCATTTCACTGAAGCTTTAAAGGTAAATGCATGATGGAGTGAGGAGTTGACATTTGCCTAGGGAAGATCGTAGGAACACTGGGAAACCCCCAAACCCATGCCTGCAATCTCCCCAATTGCAACCCCTTGGCGCTTGTGAATTTCATTTCCTGACATCCTCTTTCTTCTCGACTACTCCTTCTAGGTCTGGTAGCAAAGGGCTTGGCTGGAGAAAATTCAAACACCCAAAACAAAGCTAACAACAGAGCCCTAGAGCAGGCAGAGAGGTTGTGGGGTCTTCTCTGTAGAGATTCCAAACACACCTGGATATTTTGAACCTGGGCAACCTGCTCTGGGTGACCCTTCCTTAGCAGTGGGGTTGGACTATATGATCTCCAGAAGTCCCTTCCAACCACCACCATGTTGGAATTCTATGATTCTGCAGAACAGGACAGTCATATTTTACCAAAAGCAAGAGCCAAGCAACATCACCATGCTGCTAGTGTATCCTCTGGCTGCTGATTAGGTGTAGTGGGGTTGTGCAAGGCAAATCTGGGGTAAAGTGATCCAGGGACTGCATTTAAGGTCCTGATCTGGAACAAATAGAAATGAAAGACAAACCTTAGTTTAATGCAAGGCCCAAAAATAGTGCCTTTAAGTGTGCTGTTTTCTGAATTTTCACAGAACTACACAGAATCACAGAATGGTAGGGATTGTAAGGGTCCTCTGAAGATCATTCACTGCAACCCCCCTGCCAGAGCAGGATCATTTATGCAGATCACATAGGAACACATCCGCATGGGCCTTGAAAGCCTCCAGAGACTGAGACTCCACCACCTCTCTGGGCAGCCTGTTCCTGTGCTCTGCCACCATCAAAGTAAAGAAGTTCCTTCTTATGTTTAGACTGAAAGTCTAAGTTCCAAGGGGACTGAGAGCAGTCAGTCACATTGGAAATTGTTTCTTGAACTTCTGCAGTGGTTCTTGGCAGCTCCATATATTTTGAGAAGTACCTACAGGAATTCCCTGCAGATTTATAACCCATTTTACTGTAAAAAAAAATGCACCCATTCCTCCTTATCCTGATAATTAACAAACAATATGCTAAAGTAAACAAGATCCCTCCCTGGAGATGAGGAGGAAAGAGTTTGCTCCCAGGCTGTAAAACTTGGCTGTTTGGGAAGGGCGTCTTTAGTGGGTTTAGATTTTTTCAGTACTGAGGGAGCCAATATGAAGTGATTTGTATTTTCCTTGAGGACTCTGTTTGCTGTATCTGAGGCCAGGTAAGAAAAAGAACAAGAGGAAAGCCACTTGATTTTGTGCCTGGAGCAAAGCTAAGCTGTTAGAGGCCAGAGTAAACACGAAGCAAATGCAAAAAATGTATATATACAAATAAATAAATAAATAAATGAAAATGTGAGAGAAGAAAGGTGCTGTGATTTAGCAATGAGCAGAGCTTGGAAAGAGCCAGAGGCTTGGCTGCCTCCCCCCAGGGATGCCTAGGCTGCTGTATCCGCTGGCGCTGCCCATCTTCCCAGCTTCAGGCAAAGCTGTATCCTGAGCCAATTTTCATCTGTTCTAAGGATGCTTCACCACAGGTTGCTTCCAACATCGTCCCGCTGCACTACACTGGTAGTGGCTGGGTGTTTCTGATCACCTTCACAAACCTGGAGCTGTTCCACTTCTCAGTCTGACTCCAGATGGCAGGATGAGTTTTCCTCAGTTTGATCTGTACTACAACAGACTCTTAAACAGTGTTTTGTTGTGACCATTTTCAGGCCTGAGCTCTCAGAAAGACTACTGCTCAGGAAAGGAAAATTAAAACCCACAACCAAAGAGCAACAAACACAAACAAACAACAACAAAAAACCCATGCAAGCAAGCAAACAAACAAACAACAAAAAGTGAAGCAAGGCCCCACAACTGCTGAGAACTGAATGTAAATGGGAGAGGCTACATTTGGGATTTGGTTCTGTTTTTGGTGGTATGTCTTATAGAGAGATATTAGAATTAGAATAGAATAAACCTTTATTAGAATAAACAATAAACCTTTATTAGAATAAACCAAACCAGGTTGGAAGAGACCTTCAAGATCATCGTGTCCAACCCATCAACCAATCCAACCCACCCAAACAGCTAACCCATGGCACCAAGCACCCCATCAAGTCTCCTTCTGAACACCTTCAATGACGGCGACTCCACCACCTCCCCAGGCAACCCATTCCATAGCGCAATCACTCTTTCTGTATAGAACTTCTTCCTAATTCTGTGTAGAACTTCTTCCTAATTCTGTATAGAACTTCTTCCTAAAGTTGTCAAACCCTGGAAAAGGGTCTCCAGGGCAGTGGTGGAGTTCCCATTCCTGGAGGGGTTTCAAAGCCATGTAGATGTATTGCTGAGGAACCTGGTTTAGTCGCAACCTGACAGATCTGGGTTAATGGTTGGACTCGATCTAAAAGGTCTCTTCCAACCCAAGTCATTCTATGATTCTGTCATTCTATGATTCTATGGTTTTATATTTCTATGTTGGTTTTTTGTGATTTTTTTTTATTCTGTGAGTCTGTGATTTTAGGATTTTTTGATTCTATAATTCTGTGGTTTTACAATTCAATGATTCTATGATATCAGAATCAGGTATGATAAAGAGACTCAAAATTTGCCTGATCCATCTGGATCTGCTGTGAGCATGAGGTGTGACTCTACAACCTTGAGATATTCATATAATCAGCAAAGCCCCCAAATCCAGTGCAATAGTCTTAAAACTGACTTGTGAGATATAAACTTCAATCATACACCTTAAAGCATCAGGTATATGCAAAGCTATAGATTATGCATGCCAATACAAAATTCCCAGAGGCAGATTTCTTCTGGGTATTTAGTCCACGAAGTTAAACTATTAAGTTAAACTTTGGGGGGAAAAACCCCAGGATTTGCTTTCCTCTGAGATAAAATAACCAGATCAGAAATAATTGATTGCCATATAGGCTGGCAGTTCCAGAAAAGAAACAGTCTGGATATTCGAAGTTTAAAGATCTTCAGGGTAGTAGTCCTATTTCTCTTTTCTACCTGGCTTGCAGCTACCCCTAAAAGGGAGATGAGAAGCAAAGGTGGTTTCACCCTTCCTCCTGTTAAAGAACTGTCTGAAGTGTAAGAACTGATCATAGAATTGTCTTGGTTGGAAAAGATCTCTAAGATCATCAAGTACAACCATCAACCTAAGAACTTCATGGCCTTTAAACTGTGTCTCCAGCTGCCATGTCCACACATTTTTTGAACATCACCAGGGATGGTGACTCCACAACCTCCCTGGGCAGCCTTTTCCAATGCCTGAATACTCTTTTGGTAAAGAAATTATTCATAATATCTAACCTAAAACCCAGCCTGGCACAGTTTCAGGCCATTTGCTCTCATCCTATCACCTAATGATCTCAAAAGTCCTTTCCAACCTGAATATTTCTGTGATTCTATGATAACCACTGAAGTTTCAGCCTACAAAACCCAACAAACAACCCTCTTCCAGCTTAATGCCACTCCCTCCTGTTCTGTCACAACAAGCCCTTGTTAAATGTCCTTCCCCAACTTTCATGTAGTGCTCTTCACATACTGGAAGGCTGCTGCAATAAGGTATCCCTGGATCCTTCTCTTCTCCAGGCTGAACAACCCCAATTTCCTAAGCCTGTCCCTATAGGAGAGGTTCTCCAGCCCTCTGATCATTTTTGTGGCCTGCTCTGGACCCACTCTGACAGATTGATTTTCTTATTTTGTTGTGGATACCAGAACTGGAGACAGTACTCCAGGTGGAATCTGAGCAGAGTAGAGGGGAAGAATCACCTCCTTTGTCCTGCTGGTCACACTTCTTTCAATGCAGTACAGGACATGGTTGCTTTCTGGGCTGCCAGTGCACATTGTCAGCTCAGGTTGAGTTTTTCATCAACCAACACCTCTGAAGTCCTCCTCAAGACTGCTCTCAAGGAATAAGGAGTTCTGATAAGGAATCCCCTGGGTGCTGGCAAGACCTGAGCCCTGTCCCTGCAGCAGAGACTGCCACCCCAACCAAATTAAAGAGATCAGATTTACAAGAAGAATAAAGCCAGAGTGTCCCCAGAGGCAGCAGGCCTGCTGCCACCTTGGAAAGGTCTTGGGGAACAGGGATGAGCTCTGTGGCTGAGTGTTGGGGGGAGTAGCGGGGAGTGTTGTTTCCCCCCTCCTTTTTCCCGTCTAGAAGCAATGTGCCATTTCCCCCAAATGCAGCCGAGCTGGCAAGTGCCAGGCCAGCATCTGTGTGCCAGCTCTGCAGGGCTCTGCGTGTGCCACTTGTGATCCATCTGCAGAAGGCAGCACGTGCCAGGGGCTCTGTGCAGGGAGAGCTGTACTGGAGAGTCCATTAGAGGAAAAAGTCCAGAGCGTAATTATAAACCCTCCAAAACTCCTATTTTTTCTTGCTACCCTTATACACTTTTTCCCCCTCAAGTTTAAAATTCCCTCTTAGCTTCAATCAAACTTAGGAGAGATTCATGAGTTTGGTCAATTTAGGTATTTATTTGGATTAGAAAAAAAAAACAAAAAAGGTTTGTTTTATTGTTAGTTTTTTTAAAAAAAAAAAAACACAAAGGGAGAAAAAAAAAAGAAAGAAATGTTGGGGAATTTTTTACCAGGCAGGTTTTCCCAAGTTCTCACAGCGCTACATTATGTGGCTCTGTGTCTGGAGCAGGCTCCAAACAACCTGGAAAGGATCCTAAACCAATGTGGCTGCAGGCAAGTTGGGAGCTCAGCTTGGTGGTGGAGAGCTGCAGAGCTGGAAGAGACAGACAGGAATCCCAAACTGTGAAATCTATTTCACCTCCTAAAAACAGGAAAAAAAAACTCACAATGCCCTGGGATTGTAGCTTTAGACGTATTTAGTGATATTGTTTGCCCGGAGATGTCTGAGTAAGACTCAGCTTAAAGCCCCTACTAAAAGAAAAAGAAAAAAAAAAATATGTTATTCCATCATCTTGTTATCTCTGTGGAAAAAAAAAAACCAAAAAGAAAACAAGAAGAGAAAAAAAAAGGAAAGAAGTGGTAAATACAAAACAATTGCTTTTTACCTTCCCATTGCTCCAAATATTGAATCTAGCCAGGGTTGAGTCCCAGATGGTGAAGCATTTAACTTCATTTTCTAACCTCTTTTGGGGCTCAGTTTAATTTGTTAAGAGGTTACTTTCAGGACAGATCACACCACACGTAAGTGTAAATTGAACCCAATATATCTCTGACTTACTAACTGGGTGACTTGCAAGCTCAAAAATAGTAGTCCTCCAATACATGCCACAGCAGGACAGAAGTCATGAATGTGTGTCAGATGCCTGCAGAGAGGGCAAGGATCGAGTCCAAAATCTGAAGCCTTTCCTTGCCCGCAGTGGTAGTGCATCTCTTGCTACCTCCTCTTCTGAGCTCTGTAAGCAGTGAGCTCAATTTTGTTCTCCATCCATGGCCTTAGCCTTGACCTGAAAGTTCAGTAGTCACTGTGAGAAATGCTGTTAGCTCCTTCAAGTTCAGAACAAGCGGTATTTCCACTTTTCCCTCTCATGTTTCATGTTGCCTGACCTTACTGCTGCCTGTTGATCTGAGTACACACCAACCCTCTTTATTTTCCCACTCTTTTTATGATTCTCTAAAGTATTTCTTTTCATGCCAGCTTCTCTTTTTATGATCCTTTGAAGTATTTCTTCTCATGCCAGCTTCTCTTGATATTGGTATGGGGCACTGAACCACGCCTTCTGTGCTTCCAACCATACAGAGCCACCACAGGCTTCTCTGACAGATTTAGGGTCCTTAGGTAACCTTGCTCACTTGTTCCTCAGGGTCACAACGCCACCAGCAGCAATACTTGTGGTCACTCTTCTAGTTCCAAAAGCCAGAAATTTTCACTGTGTTGGGGCAGTGAAGGTGATTTGAATAGTAAACCCAGGATGGAGGTGGTGTGATATGAAACCATTTTCTCTCCTTCACAGTGTCACAAAAAGGTAGGGGTCCAAGAGGATCTCTGTAGATCAACTAGTCCACCCTCCATTGGAATCATTCCAGTAATTCTCTGCCTCTCTTGTACTGGGGAGCACAGAACTGGACACCATATCCCAGATGTTGACTCACTAGGGCAGAGCAGGAGAGGAGAACCTCCATGAACTTGCTGGACACAGTCTTCTTAATACACCTCAAGATGCCATTCCACTTCTTGGACATGAGGGCGTGTTGCTGGCTCACGGTGAGCTTGTTGTCCATCAGCACTCTCAATTCCTTCTCCATAACCTGTACTGGTGCAGGAGGTTATTTCATTTTAGGCACAGAACTCAAAACTTGCCCTTGATGAACTTCCACTCAGCTCTCCTTCACTGATGCAGAATTCATGCCTAGCAGAGCTCTGAATTAAAGGCTTTTGAGAGGAATTTGGGAACCTCCTATCTGTTTCCCAGATGAAGAATGAGTGACCAATGACTTCATTGTAAGTGAAAGAAGAGGAATGCTTGCCAGGGAGAGATGGTGTAGGTGATAGAGCTGTTTTCTGCTCAGCCGCTGTTTCATTGTAGTTTTTGGAACGCAGCAGCACTCTGGTAATTCATTTATTATTATGTGAATTCCAGCTGTTGGTCATGTCTTTTACCCCCGAACAGAAAAATAACCACTTGCTGAGGCTGAGAGTCAATGAATTTCAGACTTCTTGGTGGAAGAACATCCACCCGAGCTGGAGCTGGTGGCCATGGCCAGCAAGAGCTCGTGGCACACAGCAGGAGGATGCCTGAATGACTTGCAATTTGGCAGGGGACCAGGCTGGATTGCCACAGCTGGGGGGAGCTGAAGAGCTGCTGAAAAGGGCTTTGCTTGAAATCAACTTTTTCCTTTAAAACGGGTAGGGTTTTGTGTTGGGGAAGAGGGAGTGCAAAGAAACAGTCATATGTCGGGGGACAGTCTTCACAAATTCCACCCACTCTTGCCCTGGTGCTGAGTCAAAGATGAGGTGAGAGTCTTTTATTAGTGACAGAGATAAACCCAGGCTCTTGGCTTGGTGGGATGGAAAAGGAGTGGCTGGCTAGGGAGGTCTTCCTGGTATCTTCCATAGATAAGACCGATGGAGCAGCACCTTGATCAGGTATTTCACAAGACAGCAGACTCTGCCCTTCTGCTTTTCCCTGTCCAGTCTTCATACTTGATGTTTAAATCAATTACACAGACATTTAAGCCTCTTTCACATGCCAGCACATGGCCCTTGTAAGCCTTCAGGGTTGGGGGCAAGCATGGGGGAGGAGGGGTGTTGTTTTTTGTGAGCAGTATGTACATTAATTCCAACGTAAAGAGCTGCAGTAAATCACTTAATGCCTGAATCAAGTTAGTTGTTGTTGTTTTGGTGAATTGGGACCATATTGGGGACTATAATAACCTAATAATGGACAGTGCAGGCATAGACCACACTGTAAAGTATATTGTAGGGGAATATGGTAATAGTCCGAAATGGCAATTCTCCTAAATAAATAGCACATCAACTTACTTAGACCTAATCATAAATGGGACAAATTGGACCCATGTGCAAACGGAAACCTGAGCAGAACGCAGGAGTTAAAGGAGCCATTGTTTCCCAGCCTGACCCTGGGCAGAGAAAGCCTGTGTCAGGTTACATCTGTTAAAATGATTCTAATGCCAGCCCAGTATTTTAATTATAAATATATAAAACATTTAATAAGAAGACATTCTGGGCTTACTAAGCCTTTAAAAACTGGATGTGGGTGGAGTGGGTAGAATGGTATTCCATGTGCCCCAGACAGAGTGCCAGCGGATAATGATTGAATGTTTTCCTGTAATAAATTGAAAAAATCTGGTTTGTAAGAATGGATCCAAATCACTTGGCATTAGAAAGGTAATTTGTTACCTAGCTTCCTCTTGGAAACAGACTGCTTCCAAGTTTGCTGGAACTTAGTTTCTAGGGACTGCGATGTCCAAAATGAGAAAGAAAAAGAACCGAGTTGCTTGTGACTCTGATGTTAAAACACACACATGCACCCACGCATGCACACACGCTCACACGCAGAGGGTTTTTTTCCTCCATCTCTTGGGTGCTTTATCCCTCTTTTGCTTTTTTCCTTTTTTTTTGTTTTTATATTTTAATCTGTCCAATCCTCCCTCTCACAGCTCCAAACACAAGATTCGGCAGCCAAATAAAAAAGGGGGGGGGGGGGGGGAAAAAGGGGTAAAAAAAAAAGGTTACTCAGGACAAAAGCCAGATCTATAGCCACCTTCTTTGTACCTTTCCAAATCTCAAGCCTGCTTAATTATGATTAATTGCCACATGGATAATCAGATACAGTTTCAAAAGGTTGGAGATGACAGTCCAAGGACACCAGGGAAGAAGGAAGGTTTGCCTTTGTTACAAGCAAAAAAGAAGAAAAAAAACAACCAACCCCCCCAAAAAAAAACCCAGGTCCCTTCCTCAGCCCATAACCTTTTCTTATTTTAACAATTCCAAACGGAATTAATACCATCAGTATATTGTTCCTGCTCCTGGGAATTGAACTTCAACTGTACAATTTCTGCAGCTGTCAGTTTCTTCAGCCCTCCTGTCAATAACGCAATGTTGGGGTGCCCTTCTTCTTGAATGAAAACGGTTTCAAGTTGCTGCTTCAAGTTTCTGCTTTCTGGGTGGTGTGACATAATGAGAAAGTATATATATATGTATAAATAAGTGTATATATGTGTGTGTGTGTGTATATATATGTATATATATAAAATAACAGCAGCAGTTAAAAAGCTTCCACTCTTGACTTAACTGGATCAAATGTAATAGACTACAGTCTTTTCTCCCGATTTCTTTTGCTTGTTTTAGAAAACATTGTGAGAAGTGCAGGAGATTTTGTCTTGCCAGCTCTTTCCTCCATTTAAAATCCCTTTGGCTAAGTCAAGGATCACAGTATGTCATTTCCAGCCTAACAGAAGTGCTGGGCCTTGTTCAGCTCCTATTACTAGGAGGCAAATCCCTAGGTTGCAGGCGCCAGTGTTTCTGCGTTTGGCTCCTTTCCCAGTATTGTTTCCTTCATTACATTCCAGAGTGCCTCTCAGCCAGTTAATGTTTGCACTGGGAGGTCCAAATATCCAGCAATCAGCACTGAACTTTTCTCTTTTTTGTTGAGAATTGCAGGTTTCAAGTGCAATCACTGGCTTTAAAGGAAAACTTACAGGTGAACACAACAGCACTAATTTCCAGTTTATTCACAAACAGTTCCATTTTCCCCAGTTTCTCCATATGCACTCATAAAACACTTTCAGTAGATGTCTGGTTTTCTCAGAACTCAGAGGGGCTGGAGCTGTTTTATGGATTTGGGGGGTAACAGCTACCCTTGGTGTACCTCTCCCACCCACATATGGACACACTGAGTCCCATGCTCAGACATCATCTCTGAGCATGGTTCCTAATAACACAAACACATCCTCATTTTGATTAAAGATACAGTGATCAGTAAACGGACATTTTAATTTGGAACATGTGAAGTGTCCACAGAGGCTCCTGTGAGCACGGGGTGGGAACTTTGGTTTCTAATTCACTTTTGGTGTTGTTTAATTTGTAAGAGGCAGGTTGCTTCCTTTTACACTGTTTGCACTTGGAGGCATGAAAGGAATTCATAGAATCATAGAACTGTTTCATTTGGAAAAGACCTCTAAGATCCTAGACTCCAACCGTTAACCTAACACTACCATGGTCACTAAACTACACCCCAAAGTGCCATGTCTACAGATTTTCTTAAACCCTCCAGGGATGGCGACTCCACCACCTCCCTGGGCAGTCTCTTCCAATACCTGACCAAATCCTGGATAAGAATCCTGGATTAATATCCGATATTTTCCATGGACATTGATTTTCCAATATGGCTGATATGAGGTGGCTTTGAGTAGCTCCAGGGGCTCCACCAAGATGCACCCAGGATGAATTCTCACCCCTGAGAGCAGCTACCCTATTCTCCTTCCATGAGAACCTCTTGTTAACATTGAGAAGAAAATGTACATTGACAGAAAATAGGTTCTTTTCTTTTCAGAAGCTGTGTCAGGCTGTACCTTAGACAATATGAATTGGAGAAATCTGGATAGCTGGGAGTATGAAGGGACCTTCACAGATCATCTCATCAAACCCTTTTGATAAAGCAAGTTCACCCACAGCAGGTTTCCCAAGATCACTGGGTTTGGAATCTCTCCAGAGGAGACTCCACAATTTTCTGGGCAGCCTGCTCCAGGGCTCCAGCACCCTCACACCAAAGAACTTTTTCCTCATCTCCAGATGGACCCTCCTGGGTTCTTCTTTCTGCCCATTGTCCATCGTCCTGTCACTGGTCACCACTGAAAAGAGCCTGGCCCTATTCTCTTGCTACCTGTCCTTAAGATACTAGAATCACAGAATTGTTGAGGTGGGAAGAAAACTTTGAGATCATCAAGTCCAACCTCTCATCTAGAGCTCACAGTCCCACCACTACTGCTAACCTATTGCCACTAAACCACTGTCCTAAGCACCACACCCATGTGTCTTTTAAATACCTCCAGGAATGGTAACTCAACCACCTCCCTAGGCAGCCTGTTCCAGTGCTTGAGAACTCTTGCTGTGAGGAAGTTTTTCTTAATATCCAACTTAAACCTCCCTTGGCACATATTGATCAGCATTTTCCTATAGGAAGATTTTTGATAATACATCCCCTTCTATGGGTTTACAATTCAGTTTCAAGAGCTATCCATGGGTCACAGACTCGATTAAGCAATTAAAAAAGTCCATGGCTTTGTGAGGGGGAAAAAAAAGATAAAATCATAGACAGATTGGGAAATCCTCAGTGTTTTCCATAAAGCCTCCAGCTATGCTTCCACCCGTGATCATATGTCATATGGATGGTGTCACAGCCTCCTAAGGGTGCTAGCTCACAGCGATGCTATCGAATTCATGGAAGTGTATATGCTCAGAGAGAATACTAATGTTAACTCAGTCTAAATAACAACACTGCCAAAGGAGGAAAGCAAAAGATGAAATACAGTGGATTTCAGGAGGCAACAAGCTCTCATTTATTAAGATCAGAAGCATTTTACAGGTTACAAATCATGGGGCTGAAATAACTTTATAATATACAGGTCAGGAATGTGCCTGGGATATTGAGGAACTATTTCCTTAGCAATAATCTGCCACAGATAGTCAGAAGCATGCATTTTTCTGGCACAACAAATCACTGCTGATTAATTTTGTCTGCCTTTGTCTCTGAGAAGCGAGGAGTCACTTCACTGTGGGGTTTTGTACTCACTCGACTTACACGCTATTCTTTTCTCCGTGCATAATTTTTTGCAAGATAGGTCAAACACAATACTCTTTGTTTTACCTCTTTGATATCATTTCTGCCTGAACATGAGGCAGTTAAGTGTGCAAAACCAAGGTGCATTCTCCCATGGCAGCCCAACTGAGAGGATGACACTGGTCCAAGCCCACCAGAGGAGCTGGGATCAAGAGCAATTCCTCCCCACCACCACTAGAGATATGCCCATCTATGAGGCTGGTGTGAGGGTGCAGAAGGATACCCTCATGATGGACATGGTGGCAGCTGCAACAAATTGGAATGTTTTTTCCTCTCTGCTGGCATTCAGGAAGAAGTGGAAATTACCTTAAGAATGAAAATAAGAGTTTCTCATTTGAGGGATAGTGAGAACAGGGCTGGATGCAGCTGCAAAATTGAGGGAAGGACTGCACAACGTTGTGGTATCTTCCCACACAGTTTATTTATTACATCCTAGAGCCAGCCAGGCTGGATGGTGGTCTGCCTCATCGACCTCATGTAGGAACTTCACAGCATCCCCAAAAGGACAATAGAGATGATAAATGCCACAGGCAATGTCAAAACCCATAAGTTTCCTAACATTATCTTAATATTCACTGCTATTAAACATCAACAGATCAGAAATGGAGTATCTCCAAAGTAGGTGTAAACTTCTCCAGGCTGCCTGTGCCATTGGTGCAAGACAGCCATGTGTCTTATCAATTCTGAGTATGCTCCCCACAGCTTCTGAGCTTTTGACAATGATTTTCAGTTCCATATTAGTTATGATGAATCACTCTGAAATGGGCAATGGAAGAGAATTTCAATGACTGAGATAGGTCAGGATTGATTCTTGTGGTAGACAAACATGGAGCAGAAATGTCTAGAGGAGGGAGATTATGGAGGTTTGTTAATTTCCATTGGAGAAGGTGTGGGGAAAGAAGTGGTAGCCTGAAGCCCTCCTACAGAACATGATCTGATGGTACAGGCCACCCACCATCTGCAGTGAGTTTGTATTTAGGACTTGACAGTGCAGCCCTTTGAGCTCTTTGGTGAATACGTTCATAGGCATTTCCCAGGAAGGTTCTTGGACTGGACTTCACCTCCTTGGCTGAAGCTGGGTTGGTTTAGTTTGTTTCAGATATGACAGCACCTCCCGAAGTCTCTTCCCTTTTCTGATATCTCCAAAATAAGAGTAATGAACCTGAACAACCTGGTCTACTTGAACATGTCCCTTCTCATTGCAGGGGAGTAGGACTAGACAACCTTTAAAGATCCCTTCTAACCTAAACCAGTCTGATTCTGTACACCCTGGATGCTCCTTCCTGAGGAACAGTGGTGGGATAAGCCCTCAGTGCCATCACCAGTTGCTGAAGCAATTCCCAGTGCTGCTTCTTGCATCAGGAAAGTGAAGGAGACTTCCATGGAAGAGCTTCCCAACTGGAGATGATAGAAACCTGCTCCTTCTTGCATCAGGAAAGTGAAGGAGACTTTCATGGAAGAGCTTCCCAACTGGAGCTGATAGAAACCTGGAGAGGTGGCTTCTTTCTCTCTCCAACTAATTTATCTTTAGGGAAATTGAAGTCATCATGGAAAATAGTATTTTCTGTTACAGCTTCTGTTGTCAATGCTTGCCTCGTATTTGCATTCCCCAAGATCCCACCTTCATCTTCATCACTCTCCTCCCTTCCAAATTCTAACCAAACCTCAAACAATGTGCTCAGAACATTTCCTCCAAACCCAAAAAAAAACCTCACTCATAAACCCCCCCCACAACAAAAAAAACCCCAAAAAACCACAAAAGAAAACAAACAGCTAGCCAATGCTGATTTTCTCACTTAACTGCACATATTTTATAGTAATTCTCTCTGATTTTCTCCCAAGGCACCCACCTGACCTTCCCTTCTCTCCAGTCTCTCCCAATAGTGACCAAACACTGCTAATCATGGAAATAGGCTGCAACTAAGAGAAATTTACCTCTTGACCTTAACGCCTTTGTGAACACAATAGAGACCAAGAAATGCCCTTGCTAAAAGGAATTAATTTTCCTGAGCAAAAGCTGATTTTTAGACCAAACCACATTCATGAAAAGATTTATTTTTTTTTTTTGTAACTGCTGTTCCACAAAAGCAACACAAATGCAACTCGAACAATTCAGTGATTTTCTAATGAAGAATGAAAAAAATACACCTTCCAAGAATTTTCAGGGAACTAAAAAGGGAGCATCATGAATGTTTATGCTTCTCTCTACGCAACTCAAAGTGATTTACTAGAAGCGAATTCATTTTTAATTAATGCACTGAGAAGAAGCTGGGATTAGTTAGCCCAGAATTTCTCAAAGTTGTCCATAGATAATTTAGTTGGTCTGTAGCAGGAAGAGTGTGACCAGCAGTTTTAAAGAGGTGATTCTCCCCCTGCCCCCCTGTCCCCCTGTACTCAGCACTGATGAGGCCACACCTTAAATACTGGGTTCACTTTTGGGCCCTTCACTTCAAGAAAAACACTGAGGTACTAGAGTGGATCCAGAGAAGGGCAGTGAAGCTGATGACAGGTCTGAAGAACAGGTCTGGTGAATAGCAGCTGAAGGATCTCAGGTTGTTCAGCCTGGAGAAAAGGAGGCTGGTGGGAGACCTTCCTGGTCTCTCCAAGTCCCTGAAAAGAAGTTGAAGTGAGGTGGGGGTTGGTCTCTTCTAAATAACAAGTGATAGGAAAGAGGGAAAAGCCTCAAGTTGCATCAGGGGAGGTATAGGCTGGACAGGAAGAAACAGTTCTTCTCCAAAAGTGTGGTCAAGAGCTGGAACAGGCTGACCAGGGCAGCGGTGATGTCACCATCCCTGAAAAAATTAAAAATCTGTGTAGATGTAGTGCTGAGGGACATGGTTTAGCAGCAGACTCAGTAGTGCTCAGTTAACGGTTGGACCTGGTGGCCTTGAAGGTCATCATTCTATGATTCGCCGGTTCTGATGGGAGCCCAAATTCTTAGTGGTCACTGAAACAACAATCTAGGAAGAAAAAAGTCATCTTGGAAAAGTTCAGATAAATTTTAGCTGCCTTTGTTATTTGAAAATAAGGAGGAGGTGCCACATCATCCCAGCAGCCAGTGTTTTTGTACATCACCAAGTGTTTTACTGGGTACCAAGCAGCCATGACCAGTTCAGACACACTTTGAGCCGGACGGGCCGAGATGCAGTGAGCTGAAGTGTCTTGCTCACACACCCAGAGTGTTGCAAGACCTGGGAACAGAACTTTGCTGCTTTTCCCATCCACAAAGAGCAAGGCATATATTTTTCAGCCTAGATTACTGTTTTCTTTTACAGTTGAAGGAAAACAAAAAATGAGAGAGAAAGAAAAGTGGTGACTCATTGCAATTTCTGTGCTGAAACGCAGCTGCCCTTGTCACAGGAACATGATTCTTAGAGCCTGCATCCAAAACTGATTGCAAAATAAAAGTGAAACTTTTAAAAACAACCAAGCTAAATGATTTTTTTTTATTTTTTAATTTTTTTTTTTAGTATGTATTTGTGAGTGTAGGTCCAGGCTCCAGCCAGGATCAAGGGTAAGAGCTGGAAACTGGAGAGAAACTAAGTTCTTGTGCAATCTTCAGACAAATTTTGCAAACCCACGTGGATTAATTGGCTGGATAAGCTTCAAAATCAGTTTGTGCTTTGATGCTTCTTGACCTGAATCCTTTAGTGTCAGGTCAATATAAGAGCACCCACACCACTAGACAAAGGGAATGATGCTTTTTTCTCTTTTTCCCCCCTCTGGCATTACATTTGAAAAGGTGCAATAAGTCACAAAGAATACCAGTATGGTGAATGTGGGACCTCTGAAGATCCAATCCCCCTTTTAGAGCAGGATCACCTAGAGTAAATCGTAGAATCATAGAATGGTTTGGGTTGAAAGGCACTTTAAAGATCATCTGGTTCAAACCACCTTGCTGTGGGCAGAGACACCTTCCACTTTACCAGGCTGCTTAAGGCCCTGTCCAGCCTGGCATTGAACACCTCCAGGGAAGGGGCATCCACAATGTCTCTGGGCAACCTGTTCCAGGGTCTCACCACTCTCACTGTAAAGAATTTCTTTCTAATACCCAGTCTTAATCACATCTAATGATTCCATTTCAGGAAATAAAAGGACTATATACAGGTTTAAATCTACTCCAAAGAGCAAATCTACTCTACACTTGAGTGATGCAGCCGCTCCATTTTAGGAGAAAACATTTCTTGTTCTGCTGTGATCTTCCTGCTTTCAAAACACTGAGACCTTACTTGCTGAGTCTGACTTGCTGAATTTTCACCTTCCCAATAATAATAATTTTCTCATTAGCTGTGTGCCACACTGCTGCAAATGAACTTACAGCTTGGGGATAAACCTACTCATTGAGGAAGTCTATTTAGAAGTAACATTCACTGAATGGAGAAATGTCTCATAAACCTAAAGCTTGAGCTGCTTCTTGGGTAGGAATAGCGTGGTTGGCACCGCACAGTGCCTCAAAGAGAAGGGGGGCGGGGGGGGGGGTGTGGAAACAGAAGTGAATTAGAGAGAGAACTGCTTCCAAAGTGGCTTTTACTCCTCCTGAGTGAAATAGAAGGAAGATTTTGCTCTGTGAACCAAACATGACTGATACTTGCAACCTTACTTTCATTTAATCAGCAAGCTCAGGAACAGAAATGTACAGGAGTAGAAGGAGACAATACGGAGAAAAGGTGGAAGATGGGAAGGATGGAAATGTGACCTGGCTTTGCTTGCAAGCTAATTTTACATCCCCTTAACTATATTTACTGACATTTCTATTTAATAGACTCTTGTTATTGTTGTTTTCTGAGTCATTTAAATTTCCAGGAGCTGGTCACTGGTGTTTTTTTTGTCTTAGACTTTGTGACCTTCTTCTGTGGGTTTATTTTAGATATAGCAGAATGTCCCAGAGAAAATTCCAAATGGTCCTTAATATATGAAATGTTTCCAGAAAGGAGAAATTCTCAGCAGACTATGAAACTATTTTTCATTCATTGTGTATGGCAGAGAAACCACATCTGAGAGGCTTTTGTTTTTCAGTCTTTTTTTTTTCTTCTTATTTTTTTTTTTTTTCCAGTAGGAAACCATTGCCCAGTGGGTTAAAAGGCAATAAAGGATAATGGGATTTTTCCAGTAAGGTTGGAGCTGTTTGCAGGGGTTTCCTCCCCACTAGATGTCACTGGAACTGTTTGAAATGTTTGGAAGAAACAACCCCAAAATTCCCCATGTTTTGAGCTTTCTTACAAATGCGAGACTTTGACCAAGTTACTTTTAAGCTCTGCGCTGTCTCAATGAGCCTTGCAATTGAATCTGGATTGACAGATGGTAGATCGAGTGAAGTTCATGTTTTGGCATGGATCTGGGAAAAATGTAGGTGAAACTCATGAATTTTGGCCTAGTGTTTGAAGATTTTGTTGGGAAACCCAAAGGGAATCAAATAAAACCCTTGGATGCAGTCTCCATTTGGTCTTCAAAACCAGAGCCATATCCTGAAGAAAATGTGTTGTATGTTCTCTGGAGGCAGTAGTGGTCTAGTGCTGGGATGACCACATCATGAAGTGCAGCTGGGGTTTGAGTGGTCATCTGATCCACCACAATTAAAAGGAATTTCTGACAATTTCTGTCATGAAATTTCCCGTTGACATCCTTCTCAGTAGTGCCTATGTCCACCCCAAGCTGCTAAGGAAAGCAGCTCCTTCTCAGATTATTAGGTCTACTATTAAAATTCTCCCTGTAGTTACAACTGACTACAGGAATCTTCTTCCATTCTTATTCAAAATTCAGTTTAGTGTGATTATGTGGCCATGCATCAAATATGGCAGTATAATATGTCCTTTCATCTACTTGCCATAATACATCCCTTTTAGTGCCACATAAATCCCTGGAAATATTGCTGTCTTCTGCTCTTGAGATTCTTCATGTGCCTCTTTGCCTTACTGCCTTCCTCTTCTATTGTTTCTCCAAGCTGAATTAATTCACTTCCCCCCCTCCCCAGTGCCACTGCTCTGCTCTTGCTGCTGCTGCTTCTGAGCAGACACCAGTGAAACAACAGAGCATGAGAGGAGACAAGAGCAGCCCAGTTGCTGGCACAGAATCCTTCCCAGCAGCACCAGCACCTTGGCTTTCCACTCTCTGGTGGAAGTGGCTGAGCCAAATCTCTGTGTCTCCAATGTTAAAGGTGGTGGGGAGCAGATTTTGGCTGGCCATGCCTGCTGCTGGAGCAATGGCAGATGTCCTCACAGAGCTAAGTTGTAATTGAGGCATTACAGGAGTCAATGTGGGGCTCTTAATCCTCACAGACCAAAGCAGCACCCCAGAAATGACAAGTTTTCTCCTTTGCTGCAGAGGTCTGTGCCTGTGCTGCTGGTGGGACAACCATGAGTAAGGCAGCAGCTCTGCAGCCCTGTCCTGGCGTACTAAGAAGCTGATGCATTATTTCCAGTGACAAATTAACCCATGCACATGACAACAAGCTGTATTTATTTACACAGGTAAATGCAAGTGAACACCAAATACCATGAAGCTCTCTCCATCCACAAGAATGTCTGCACCAACATTGCTATCTCCTTTCTCTTGATTCAGTGTCCTTTTTGTAACTCTTTCCCTAGGATTAATTGCGTTTTCATCGTATTGGCTTCTCACCTCACTCCAGAAAAGTGATGGAGGAATGAGCCTGCCCATGCCCCATGGAAATGATAAGATCCCACACACCTGTTCAACTACCCTTCTGTTCCACAGGACAGATGCTGGCTTTGACCTCTTTAATTAACTGCTAACCTGATTGTACCATTTCAGTGTAACCCTCTAGTAGGCATGCTTGATTTCTGGGGGGCAAGCATCCTCTCTGGAGGCGTTCAAGGACAGGTTGGACAGGGCCTTGATCAACCTGGTCTAGTGGAAGGTGTCCCTGCCCATTGCAAGGTGGTTTGAACTAGATGATCTTAAAGGTCCCTTCCAACCCAAACCATTCTATGTATCTATGAAGCACAACAAAAAGTTATATTCCCTTTACAACTTCTGCTTGAAGTTGTTATTACATTAAACCAGAAAACTTTCAACCTACTCAATATTCAGTAAATGGGTAAAATGAATTGAAGCTACTTGCCTATTTTTATATGTGCTCCTGAAGACATCCTCCAATTTTTTTTTTATGGTTTAATTAAAGCCTCATGGCAATGGAATGCTTCTTTCCACCTACTCTGCCAGTGGTTAAAAATTACAGGGTTTTGAGTACCCTGCATGTCTTTAATTGCTCTGCTGAAGATAAAAGAGCAATGATAATTTTATCACAACCATTACAGCAGGCAAAATTAAAGATGCTCCTTGCCCATATGAGATGAGTAAGCCAGGAGCAGGGCCATCTCACCCACCTTACTCCTGCCCCGCTCCTGCATCCTACAACCCCACTGTTGATGCCCTTCCATTTCATAGTCTGTTTTGGGGGATATTTCATTCTGCTTTGTGTCCTGACAAGCAGAGGAACTTCCCCACCCTATTTCTTAACTCTGGAAAAAAAAAGTGCACAAAAATGCAGAAATCTCTAAATTAAGAAAGTACTGGGGGAGAACACTCAGCACAGGACAATGCAGAGGAAGGTTACAAGTATATTAGGATAAGGGCACCACAATTATATGAAGAAGTCTGGAGAGAAAAGATTACATTGTTCTGACAACAACATTTTTCAAACATTTAGACCTTTAATATCATTAATTTAAAGCACAAGATTAAATATTTTATGCAAATATTAGACAACAGCAAAGAGCTCTGCATATTAGGATTTAAAACAAATTGAAAGCATGCAAGACATATTCATTTCTTAAGCAGTTTAGCTAAAAAATCAGTATTGTCTCTATTAGGATTAACTGACAGCAACTCTTTGTGTTCAAGTGGATTTAACTTCACTCTGGTTTGTTTTCCAGATATCATTGTCCTCCCATAATCATGGATAAAGGGAAATGCAAAAGGACAGAGCAAGTAAAAGAAAAAAAATAAAAGAAATGAAATCTCCACATCATAAACACAGAAAGATGTTGAAATTTCATTACAAAATGGGATTGCAGCTTCATACACCATGCTTAATCCTTGCACTATAAAAGATGTGTAAAAACCTCCTAATAAATTCCAACAGACTTTGTGGAAGTTGCATATATTGATTAAAACATCAAGCACTTACATGCGAACCAATAATGAATGACTTCGTGTTGGAAGATAAAACTTTGTGATATTTAAAATTACAGACTTGAAAGTGAGTAAAATTACCCCTAATTATGCAGAAGGGAGCAACACCTTAGCAGTAAACAAGATAAGCACCTCAAACAGCACTAATAATTTTAATTAACATTTTCTAGTTTCCTTTCACCTCCTTTCAAGGTCATCTGCTACCTTTGCCTGGTACAACTTTACAGCGCAGTGTTAAATACTTGCATTCCATTGCTAATCACTTTTGATAAGCAAAACAGAACAATAATAAATAAATTAAGTTCCAGACCAGTTTTATTTAAAAATAAGTTAAAAAATAAAATAAAATATCACTTCATCATCTGAAAATGATATGAAACTGCTGGGAATGTCTTTGCAGAAGTCAGATTCCAGCAGCTGGGATTGAGTCATTTGTTGGTTTTTGGGTTTTTAGGGCATGATTCTGACCACCAAAGGTGAGATTCTTCCAGGAATTTTGCAGAAACTCCTTAATATTTCAGGTGTAAATGTCAAAAAAGAAACCCAAAAAATCGGATTAGGCCCAACCTGCTGAATATTCAGATCACCATCAAAACTCAAAAGCCTCCTGAAGTGTGAATGCTGGAAATGAAAATTTGGCAAAATGTGATAATCTTGCACAGTGCTCGTGTTGGTTTTGCTTCAGCACCTATTAGTAAATGTGTGGTCAAGATTTATGGATTTTTACTAAGCCATTCCTTTTCTTTTCTCAAAAGTCCAAAAGTTGGCCAGGAAAAGGGCTTTGTTATATCAGTGGGTTTGTTCCATGCCACAAATTTAATGTACGAGGTCACTTGGAATATAATGTGTAGTGAAAGAATCTCATTAGGCTAAAATGAATGTAAAATGTGTCAATTTGATCCAAATGAGAACTGTAGTAAAACCATGTTTGATGTTCATGTGCAATAAATCTTTAACATTTGTCTGTAAAGTATTAGAGAACCCACAGGGAAATCTCTATTTGTGATAGCTGCACATTTCCAATGATTTTTCCCTATAATCCTTTGTTGACATTTAGCATAAGGGAACAGAGAAGAAGATCCTAAAATGAGAATTATTACTTATTATTCTAAGGTAAACAAGATGGACACTTCACACACAAGGATTTGAGAAAGACAAAAATTAGGAGCAGATCCTTATTCTTCAAGAATAAGTATAGAGTCCTCTATCTGGGGAGGTGCAATACTAGGCACCAGTACAAATTAGGGGTTGACATGCTGGCAAGCAGCTCCACCTTGGACTCCTGGTGGACAAAAAATTCTCCATGAGCCATGAATGTGTCTTTGGGGCCAAGAAGGCCAATGGCATCCTGGATGCTTTAACAAGAGTGTGGCTAGCAGGTCAAAGTAGGTTCTCCTATGCCCTGGTGAGACTGCATCTAGAGGATTGTGTGCAGTTCTGCACTCTCCAGTTCAAGAGGAATGGGGGTATACTAGACAGTGTGCAGTGGAGGCTAAGAGGATGATGAAGGGACTGGATGAGGAAAGGCTGAGAGACCTGGCCCTGTTTAACCCAGAAAAAGAAAAAACAGAGAGGATTTCTTATAAATGTTTGTAAATATCTGAAGGATGATTGTCAAGAAGAAGGGGCCAGGCTCTTTTCAGTGGTGTCCTGTGGCAAGGGGATGGGTTATGGATGGAAATTTAACAGGAAATTTAACTTCTTTGCTGTGAGGGTGCTGGAGGCCTGGAGCAGGATGCTCAAAGAGGTTGTGGAGTCTCTTGAGACTGTCAAGATCCATCTAGATGCATTCCTTTGTGACCTGTCCTGGGTGATCCTTCTTTACCACTGGTGTTGGACTCAAAGATCTCCTGAAATCCCTTCTAACCCCTACCATTCAATGATTCTATGATCCTTCTATCTGTAATTCATGTCTCAGTCTCTCCTAGGTGACAAAGCAGGACATCAAAAGGGCCCTATCTCATGGTAGTCAACTCAGCATTAAAATGTCTGGTGCCTTCATCCTGCCAGTTGGGTTCTAGTCTGATCTACTCTCACTGTTAATTACTGTTGTATTTCAATTTTCTCTCCAGTATTTGGGTTCAATCATAATAGCTTTATGGTTCAGTGGACCAAAATGATTCCAATGAAAGATATCCAAGATTTCTTCTGGGAGTAATTTACAAAAGACCACAATTTTTTAATTGCTCCTGTTGCTTCATTCTGGATATCTGCAAGAAGAGAAATCAGCCCAGCTCTTTTAGTTGCCACATCAACCATGGCAGAGATTGAGTTTCTGATCTGCCTTGCAGCCCAACATCACTATTTTGAGGACTGTGCTAGAGCAATGCCATGGTGTTAGCATTTTTGCAGCTCACAATTCTTTCACAAGAGAATTGTGAGCCATGTATGTCCTTTAAGGAGGATCAAGGAATAATAGGTAAAATGTCCTAATCAGGACAAATAGAGCATTTCATTTAACTGGGTAGAAGCAATAATTGTTCTAGACACTGGTGAGGCCAAACCTCTAATACTGGGTCAAATTTTTTGGCCCCTCACTACAGGAAGAACATTGAGGTGCAAAAATTTGTCTAGAGAAGGGCAAGAAAGATGGTGAAGGGTCTGCACAACAGGTCTTGAGAGGAGTGGCTGAGGGAACTGGGGTTATTTATGCTGGAGAAGAGGAGGCTGAGGGAAAACTTTCCCACTCTATAACTCCCTGCAAGGAGGTTTGAGTGAGATGGGGGTTGGTCTCTTCTCAAGAAAAAGTGACAGGACAAGAGGCAATGGCCTCAAATTGCACCAAGGGAGGTTTAGGTTGGATAGTAGGACAATTTTTTTTTCCTGAAAGGGGTCAGGCATTGGGACAGGCTGCCCAGGGAGGTGGTGAAGTCACCATCCCTGGTGGTATTCAAAAAATGTGTAGACATGGCACTTTGAGACATGGTTTAGTGGGCATGGTGGTGTTGGGTTGATAGCTGAACTTAATCATCTTAGAGGTCTTTTCCAACCGTAATGATTGTGTGATTCTCTAATTTTTGCTGAATGACTGAACTTGAAGCACCACAAGATTGCTCCAATATGAGGTCTGGCTCCTGATTATCACAAGGTTTTATTAAAAAACAAAACAACCTTACAACACTTGCATGCCAAAGGTTGCAACACAGGATTTGGCAGGAAGCAAGAAAACTCTCCAGCCTGGGAAAACTCTTTGAGCAAACTTACATCTGTGCTGATTTACGTTTTTATGCCAAAGCAACAGCAGCTTTCTGAAGCCAAGGCATGACTTTATGGTTGTAGTAAACGATACTCACTGGGAAGCTGCACAGCATCAGCCCAGCCATGCCCTGAAAAATCCTCTTCCCCATCTCCCCCCCACACACACCCCAGCAGTTTTTCTTAATGTTTGTCCACCTCA
The DNA here is from genome assembly GCF_026170545.1 of Melanerpes formicivorus. Lineage (NCBI taxonomy): Eukaryota > Metazoa > Chordata > Aves > Piciformes > Picidae > Melanerpes > Melanerpes formicivorus. The sequence continues at coordinate 28,023,913 of NW_027142358.1, forward strand.
TTGTTGCTGTGCAGACTCTTTATCAATAAATGTGGTGTTCTCAGCCCAGTTTTCTTTGGCTTGCAGTCTGCTTTACAAAACCGCTGCATACTTGACAGTTTGCCCTAGTTAAAAATTCTTTGGTCAGAGAAAAGCCCGGAGAATGAAATAGTATCTGGTGTTGTAAAATCTTGACCAGATTCTGAAATATTGCCTAAGCCCCTGTCAACTCAAAGGTGATTTCTCCAGGTCATGGTTTAGAGGGGAATTGATGATACATTCTGCTGACTGCTCTGCCTGCACTAGATCGTTTTCAGGAGTGCTCACAGTCAACATTAGCATTCCTCACTTCCCAATCTCTGGTTTTGACAGCACATTTACTTCCATATGTAGATTACAAGCTATACATAAGAAAACCAGTCCTGAAAGTAAAAAAAAAAACCAACATCTTATCTGCCTACTAGTGTTTAATTTCTGCATTTCTATCTGATGGATTATCAACTACTTAATAATCCTGAGAGGAAAAAAAAACATCACCTGAGGCTGAATCCAGTGCTACATCAGACTGGTCACCAAACTATTCAGGAAATAGGTTGTCCTGGGAGGTGGTGAAGTCACTACCCCTGGAGATGTTCAAGAAACACGTGGGCATGCTACATGGTTTAATGGATGTGGTGGTCTTAGGTTGAAGATTGGACCCGATGACTTTAGAGGTCTTCTGCAACTGAAACAATTCTGTGCTTCTAGATTCTATCCCAGCTCTCACAGCTCTTTTTTTTTTTAATGGTGTCAGGTGTGTTATCCAGCTGTTACAGCTGAAGAAACTGAGGCACAGGCAGGTGAAAGGTCCACAAGTCAAAGGTAAATTTTGTATCAGATACAAACTCCAGTGGGGTGCCTTTCCTCTCCAAACACCTTCAGAGGGCCCAAACTCATGGCTGCTCCAAAATGAAAGCCCACCACTCACAATAAAAAGTTTGTGATGATATATATGTTAATATCTTTTTCTGTTACAATTCCTGGGTTTGAAAATTTAAAGAGTGCAAACATTTTAAAAAAAATATTCTCATTATCAGGCCAGGTTAATGAAATCATTTCCACCACTTGAGATTTTATAAAATAATCTGCTGGAAATTGTATTGAGTATAGAACAGGGTCAAAAAAGGGTAAGATCTTAGGAAGAGTCGGGCTAGATCATCCAGCTGTATAAATTATATATCATGACATTAAAATATGTTCAATTTCTTTCTGAAACAAGCTCTGACTAGTGCAGTTTTGCAGGGCACTTTCCTGAAGGCAAATTACAGCAGACCTGCCCACTCCTTCCTCTGGAGAAACTGAGCTGGCCCTAGTAAGATCAATAACCCTTCCAATTTGGTGGCAAATCATATGGTCTTAATTAGAAAGAAAAAGACCTAGTTCTGCATTTTCCTTATCAACCTCAGGCTTTTTTTTTGTGCTGCAGTGTTACTTTTCTTAAATTTTCAGAGCTTTGCCCAGCTCTTGATGAGGAAGGAATGCCTGAAGGACAAACTGTGCAGACCTTTGGAGCAAGATATCACTGCAAGACTGGTTTGCTTCTGCTTCTTCCCTGATGGTTTGGTTGGATTGAGTTAGGTTGGGTTAAGTTAATTTGGTTTGGTTGTTCATACTGCATTAAGACTTAAATTCCTAAAGTCTCAGAACTTTTCCCAGCTCTTGAGAAGCTAGGAATGCCTAAAGGACAAACTGTGCAGACCTTCGGAGTATGATGTCCTTGCAGGGCTGGTTGGCTTGAGCTGTTCCCCTGATGGGTTGGTTTGAATTGAGTTGGGTTGGATTTCATTGTGTTGATTTGGTGTGATTTGGCTCTTCATGCTGGATTAAGACACTCGTGATGTTTGAACTCCTGGGTTGACACTAAGAGAAATTTTGTGCTTTCTTTAGGCATTGACTCAGCAAAGCCCCTGCCATAGGAGCAAGGGCAGCATAGACTGACCCAGACACCCCTCCCAATAACATCTCCTGCAGAACTTCCCATGGGAAATTAAACCTGCATCCACTGCAGGAACTCCTCCATGTTGGTGAGATGCTGCTGTCAGAACAAGATGTTCCTGGGGACCGAGATGTGCCTCATTTGGTTTTCTAGACACTGGCACAAATGGATCAGGCACGTTGCTTTTAATATTCTTAATAGTTCTTTTTTTCCTCAGCCTCACTTTATTCCCCTCATTTTGAAACTCCTGACAGCCTTTCATCAACTCCTTCTGACAAACTCAAAGAATATCTAAAATGGGCAGTAATAATTTAGTACTGTAATTTTATGGGTATTTTAGAGTTCCTCAGTATTACTATTATTTTATGGAATGATTTTTTTCCTCTTTTCTCCTTGGTCTTTCTTCCTAGGTTCTTCAGTGGAATTAGAGGTGAAATGTATTTCTTGGCTGCTGTTTCATCTTTTGTTCATAGAGTTAAATATTGCCCTAGTTAAAGATTGCACGAGGCCCCCACATTAAAATTTTATTGTATTTTTGTATTTATTTTTGGCCCGGATCTGGGGGCCTCTCAGGTCCAGGTCTTGTGTAATTTTATTGCCTTGTGGGTGGAGGAAAGAACAAAAATGAGGTTTGTGGCCAGAATGTTATCTTTGGCCATACACATCTATTTGGGGGCCTGATTCTGCTCTGGTTCATAAGCATGGAAATCTCAAGCAGCTTCACTGAAAGCAAAGTTCAAGTGATGTAAACCTGATGTAAATTAGGGGAAAATTACCTCCAGGGTAGGTGCAATGTAAGTGTTTTGCTATTTATGATTTAGCTGGGAGCTGTTGACTAGCCTCTCTAAAGATAAGAGCCATTTATGACTCAGTTGTGGGCATCTTTTATTCTTTTTGACTAATGCCTCCTAGTTAAACCAAGGATTAAACCCCGTTTATTTACTTTTTTTTTTATGAGCTTCTCTGGCTACAAGTATCAGAGCTGAGACTACAGAATTCATCAACCTGGGACCCACAGCTGAATTAAGATGAAAAGCACCCTAATCTACCCTACTTCACGTGGAAAAAGCTCTTGAATTCAAGTCTTTTAAATGTTCATTTCAACCTTAATTAACCTTAAATGTTAGTTTCAATCTTTTTTATCTAAAAGTCTGTTTATGTGCCCACCACTCAGTGAGTTGGAACAGACTCTTTTCAGGGGTGGCTAGTGAAAGGACAGTGAGAAATGGGCATGAACTCAAACCCAAGAGGTTCCAGCTAAACATAAAGGAAAACCCCCTTTGCTGTGAGGGTGCTGGAGCCTTGGAGCAGGCTACCCAGGGAGGCTCTGGAAGTCTCCTTATTCAGAGAGCTGCCGACCCCACCTGGAAACTGTGATCCTGGGCAAGCTACTATGGGTGACCCTGTCTTCGCAAGCGAGTTGGATTAGATGCTCTCCATATATCACTTCCAACTCTCAGCATGCTGGTTTTCTGTGATTCTGTGATTGCTCATCCTCTGGTGTCTTCCCTGTGTGTTCAGCTGCTCACCAACATGGCTCATGACCATCCTGTGCTCCTTCCTGCTTGGTTTGTTTCCATCACCACAGCCTCTTTCCTCCCCAAAACCTGTCTCCTCCTTGCTGCTTAGCACATTTCTTCATGTCAGGTCTTTGGCTTGAAATGACTTCTCCTGTGAGCCAAACCTTCTTATTCTACACTTTAAAATCCTTATGAAATTTGGCTTGCCTTCCAAAGTTAAGCCTCAGCTCCCTTGTTACTCTTCCAAATATAAAACATTTTTATTGCATTAAGCCATGCTGAAAAGAAAAAAGAAAGAGAGGAACAGAGAAGAAAGGAAATCCCTGCACCCAATGTGAAGGAAGTGGCATTACATAGCAGCATATCACATGTCTTTTTGTTTTGTCTTGGTATCATCTCATTTGCACATGCTTTGCTCTTGCTATTGCTATTCCTGCTTGAGTATCTCACACACTGAAAAATCCCATTTCACTCAAAATGAAAGGAGCTGTTTCCAGACTGAACTGGAAAATGGGAAAACTCATAGTCACAGAGTCCCAGAGTGTTGAGGGTTAGAATGGACCTCTAGAAATCATCTAGTCCAAACCTTCTGCTAAAGCAGGGTCACTCACAGTCCAGGATCACAATGTTCAGGTGGGTTTGGAATCCCTCCAGAGAAGGATACTCCACAACCTCTCTGGGCAGCCTGCTCCAGGGCTCTGACACCCTCACAGCAAGTAAAAAAAATAACAAACAGTAAAGAATTGGGTTCCAGGCTGTGCCTATTTCCCCTTGTCCTGTCACTGGGCACCACTGACAAGACAGAGGTCCTTTAGCTCTTGCTGGGCATTGAGAATATTCTCTCTCAGGTTGCTTTTCTCCAGGCTCAGATACCTCAGGTCCCTTAGCCTTTCCTCCTCACAGACATGCTCCAGTCTCCTCAGCATCTTTGTAGATTCCTCTCGACTCTCTCCAGTAGTTCCTCATCTCATCCCACTATTGATCATTCTGCATCACTTCTTAAAGAGAAAACTGTTCTCTAGGGAGCTCCCTTAGTACCATTCAATTCCACCAAACTTCATTTTCCTATACAACCTGTACAACCTTTGAAATTAGCTATTTCAAACTTCCCCCCCCCCGCCCCCCATGTTTGCATTTCATTCATTATTTCAAATGTAACTTTAATAATTTCGGCATAGAAATGTCCTGGTATCCCCAATAATGGCTCTTGTCACTTTAATTATTGAAAGTCACATTAGGAATTCACTTGCCTGCTCGTGCATTATTTGCATTATAGATTGTGGCCATGTCTCAGTCTAAATATACATTCAGATATACATAAATTTATAGACACACACATATATATATATATTTAAGCAAATACAGACAGTTTTAAGTGATCCTGCCTGATTTGAAAGCGCAAAGTAAATGCCAAAGCCACTAGTGATAAATAAAACCCTAACGCTTCAAAATTAAAAGCTCCTAACTTTCAGCTTTAAACAAATCCTTATTGTAGAGCAGAAAGAATTCCTCAGAAAGTGTTCCCAACATTCAGATAATGCTTTTAGGACATCCAGCATTAACATAATTTTTTCGACTGGGGTTCTCACAGGACATCTGATGAAGTCTCTACCCTTAATTTTAATTGCATAGGCTGCATTCTTAATTAACAACTGTACAAATGGATTTTATGCCATGCCAAAAGAAATCTGAGTTCATTAGTTATAAAACCTTTTAAAAATTGATGTAAATATGTGAATTCTTTAAAAGTTTGAGCGAAGAGCCCTCATTTTATCCTCAGTAGCTTTTTATCTAGAGAATAATGAAGCCAATACAAATCAAGATA
>NW_027142358.1:28029311-28034311 GCF_026170545.1 Melanerpes formicivorus
AGCTGTTTGTCTTGGCCATTTCCAGGGAAGTGACATCATGCAGCCTGTCTGTTGGGATATTAGTTCTGCATTTTTTCAGTCCAGATTCTGGCACTAAAGTTGGCAAAATTAGCCCTTTTGGTTAAAAAGTGATCTAGCCACCACACATTACAGCACACCTATGACATGACCCAAGAACAATGGGTGAAAAATGGGCTATAAAAACATGAATGGCCTGCTTCATATAAAGCAGGTTTTATAGTGCAGGTGTGCCTTCATTTATCGATACTGTAAAGCAGTGAGATCATACCAGCAGTAAAACACAACATTTGTTAAACAACAACCCCCCCACACACACACACCCCACCTTCCAGAAAAAAAAAAAAAGGGGGGGGGGGGGGAAGGGAAAGGAAAAAAAAAGAGGAAAAAAAAGCCTCTATTAATTAAAAATCTAATGTTGCAGCTAAAATCTCAACAGAGTGCTTTGGAAATATATTTGAGATTTTTGTCATCAGGTGCCAGGTCTGGAAAAGAAAAGGGTAGGTAGGGAAACAACAGCAACAACAACAGCGAAAAGACCTAGTTGAATTGTAAAACTCTATATCACGCCTAGGAAAAGCCAAGCATGTACAAAAAAAATATCTGTTTAATAAGTGGTGCTTAAGTTGTTAAAGTAAAAAGGTTTATTTTATATTTATTTTCCTTTCTTTTTTTTTTTTCTTCCCTTCACCCATTAGGATCTGAATGGGAAAAAATGATGAATAGGAAATCCTGCTGGAGTTTTTATTGCCTATTTCCTTTCGGGAAAGATGGGCATTGTTCCCCTTTTAAAATAAGGGAAGGGGCGTAAAATCAGCCCAGGCGTGTGACAGACATCCTTCAAAGCTGGGATGGCAGAAGTATGTTGTTATGTTTTGGGTTCTTTTTTGTTCCTCACAGGGCAAAGGCTGTTCTATTTTTAAGCAGGGCTGTGCTGCTGTGGATGTTTCACTTCCCTCGAAAGGGGTGTTTTGGCATAATGTTGTTTTGATGAATGCAGATTTCTGTTCTATTTAGGTTCTTACATATATTTTTTTTTCAACACAATGCAAAAGGAGAGGCAGGAGTAAGGGATTTTGGTTGTCGAGGGGTTTTCTTGTTTGTTTATTTGTATGTGTTTGGGGGAGGTGGGGGTTTTTTTTGTTTGTTTATTATTTCCAGTTTTGGTGGTGTGGGTGGATTTTTTTTTCAGCTTGGCTCATTGTTTGGGTTGCTTGGTTGGTTTTGTTTGTTTATTTATATTTTTGGCTTGTTTATTTGCTGGTGTTGGGGATGATTTTGCTGTTTATTTCCCTTATATTATTTTTTTTCCCTAAGCTCACTCCAGGACAGAGAATGGCTTGTCAGACATTGGAATAGATTGTCCAAGGAGGTGGTGGAGTCACCATCCCTTGGAGGTGTTCAAGAAATGTGTGGACATGGCATTATTGGGACATGGTTTACTGACATGTACAGGAAGGCTGGGGAAGGACTTCTCAGGATCTCAGGTAGTGATAGGACTAGGGGGAATGGAATGAAGCTGGAGGTGGGGAGATTCAGGCTGGATGTGAGGAGGAGGTTCTTCACCATGAGAGTGGTGAAACCCTGGAATGTGTTGTCCAGGGAGGTGGTCGAGGCCCCATCCCTGGGGGTGTTTAAGAGCAGGCTGGATGAGGCTCTGTCCAGCCTGCTCTAGTGTGGGGTGTCCCTGCCCATGGCAGGGGGGTTGGAACTAGATGATCCTTGTGATCCCTTCCAACCCTGAATGAAACTATGAAACTATGAAACTATGATGTTAGCTTGACAGTTGGACTCAATGATCTTAGAGGGTTTTTCCAACAGTTCCATGATTCTATGATTTTTCTACTCACATCAACAGCTCCAGAAATCACAGCAAAACCCACCTGTTGAGCCCCACCTTCAATAGATTTTAAGGTCTTCCTTGTTTGGAGATGTTTTTGTTTTTTTAATTATTATTCAATGGGAAAAAATGCCCAAGATCTGAAAAAGTTCCTGGGCAAAGGATTTGGGGGGTTGCCCTTGAACAGGCCCCCAAAAGTTGTGGAGACCCACTCCTGGAAGCAGAAGTCCATATGGAACCACTGCTCAGGGACGTCACTCAGCCCCTTCCTCACCTCTCCTTATTACCTCCTCTCCCTGACTGCCACGATTACAGCTTGTGTCATCATGTTCAGCACAGATGTTTCAGCAGCTGTACATGTTGAGCATGTTTTAAAAGATTTTTTTTTATTCTTCCTCCCCCCCCTTCCCTCCCGACACATCCTCATGGTCTGGTAACAATTCCAAACCACTGCTATGGGGCAACGTGCTGAAGGCCTCCACCATGGACAAAGCTTCCTACACTCACCAGTTTTCCCTAAATTCACAGATTTTCTCCTTTTAAAAATTTATTTATTTTTGCTTTCAGTGTCTGGGTGCTGGGTTTGGTTGGTTGCTCACTCAACAGCTGAGGCACTGAGATACTGTCTTGTATTCAGATTTCCCTAACACTTAAAATCCTGAGTCCTGGTGGCATCAGTGGCATGATGGGTGACAGTCATGGCACATTGTTGAAGTGGACCCACTCAGCCAGAGGCATGGGGATTAGTTTTGCAATCATAGAATCACTTTGGTCCAAGGACAACTTTAAGACCATCAAGTCCAACTATTAACTCAACACTGCACCCCTCGGCACCACATCTACATGGCCCTGGGCAGCCTGTTCCAAGGCTTGACAAACCTTTTGGGGGAAGAAATTGTTCCTCATGTCCAACCTAAACCTCTCCTGCTGCAACTTGAGGCCTTTTCTCTTGTCTTATAACTTGCTTCTTAGGAGAAAAGACAAACACCCACCTCACTCCAACCTCCTTTCATGTAGTTTAGAAAGCAAAAAGGTCTCCTCTTTAGGGGGGCTTCTTCACATCAAACACCATAACTATTTCCCAGACATAGCAAATTCATGGAGATACCTGGAATAAGGTCTTCAATCAAGCTACTGAAATTAAAAATCTGAATATCTTGGTTGCTGCATTTTCACTTACCTCAGAAGTCAGGCTGGTGATTGGATTCTTTACTAAAAAAGACTTGGCAGTGTTGAGTTGGACTCAATGATCTACGTAAAGACGTCCCTGCTCACTGCAAGGGGGGTTGGACAGATGACCTCCAAGGGTGCCTTTCAACCCAATACATTCTATGACCTTAAAAGTCTTTTCCAACAAAAATTATGCTATTAAAAAAGAATAGAAAAGAAAATAAATTCCATAAAGGCTCAATATCTACCTGTGGTCAACATTTTGGTAGGTCAAACTGGGGTTTAGACTAACTGTTAGTACAGTTATCAACAAAAAGCCTTTGACCTAACAGCTGCCAAGTCTTGCTGAGTTCCCACCTATGGGCGGTGGTTGTCCAAGTCCATGGGATGGGTGAAGGCTGTGGCACACATGCTCTTAGATAAACTATCTGTACTGTGTGTACTGTTTAATTATTTCTTCTAGGTGTCATTTTTCTTGTGTCACTGTACACAATACTCTTCCTCTTCCAGCATGGCGTGCCATCGATTCAACGTAAGGGATTTATCCTGGAGATTCCCATGAAGGATCCTATTTATACAACCGGGGACATTTCATGGGCTGGTGCCATGACTTATTGCTGAGCCTGGTTGCCAGTTCTTAAGTATTTTGTTTTACTTCCTCCCCCCTTCCCCCCCCCCCCCCCCCCCCCCCCTTCTTTATGTATGAGCTACTCCTTATTTGTCTTTAATAATTAAATAAGCAGAAGAGGAAATGGAGTGGCTTTTGATGCTGGCTGGCCCCAACACTCCCTTTTTGGCTACTGGCAACAAGTGTGAGTAGTTTCAGTGTATGCCAGCGTGGATAGCAGTGCTGGCTGTCTCCCCACGGCACACGGCCAAGCCCCACCAGCCATCCTTAATCTCCCCAAACCTTTCCAGTTTCTCTGATTTACTGAAAGGTCACTGTGTTGTTGTTGGGTTGTTTTTTTTGTTTGGGGTTGTTTTGTTGGGGTTTTTTTGATGGATTAGAATGAAGCTGTTCTGCTTGTATCTGAGATCCTCCTCAGCTCACAAGGAAGAGTCAAATCAGGGTTTGCTTGGTGTTTATGTTCTCCCAATTAAAGACAGAAATGGCCAGGGTTCACAGCAATCAAACACCGTCATACCGTCCAAAACCAGCACCTAAAGGGGCTTCCATCTGTGCTGCAGCACTGGCTTTGCCCTGCTCTCCTCCTTTGGGGAATGAGCAGGGCAAGGGGTGGTAGCATCACTGCCACATCAGCTGGAGCTTTTCTTTCACAGGATGAAGTGATGACCATTGAGAGGGCTGTGTGGACCTAGTGCAGTGAACAGGACAGCTAGGATCTGCCCCAGCTCCTCTTCTGGTCCTTCACTAGGTGTGCAAATGGGACTGTTGAAAATCAGCATGTAGCCTTTGAACCTTCACCTTTGAAAAACTTCGATTTTTATTTCTGTTTCAGTATTAAATACAGTGTCTTCTTTTAACCTTCAGTACCAACAAGCATCCAAAGCTTGGGGCAGTGTGTTTCAGCACCTGCCTCTTCTCCTCTAGCTCCTCTCCCATGCTGGTTTTGGAGGAGAAAGTTTGCTCCATGCAATGGCCCCTCCCACCATGCCTCTTGTGATTTGCAAAACTGACTGAAATTTTCAGTATGAATAAATACTGAAGTGCATTCACCAGCACTGCCAGTGTTGGTGGTGGTGTTTGCTATTGTGATGGGTTGCACTATCCTGGAAGCAGCGGGGGGAGGGCTTGTGAGAGCATTGCCCTCCCTGCAGGGGCTTTTTCCCCATGGAAACTGAGTTTAGTCTGTTCCACTCCACCTTCCTGTCCAGCAAGCCTATAAAAAGGAGGACACTGTGGCCATTAGCTTTTTTGGTTTCTGCCTTTTGCCTGGATGAGAACTGCCACTGGCTCCCTGCTTTTCTGCCACATGGTCCTCCCTGCTGCACCCCACGCCTCTGCAAAGAA
>NW_027142358.1:28039311-28179311 GCF_026170545.1 Melanerpes formicivorus
ATAATTTGCCTCTGAGCCTCTGTAGCCTCAAATCCAAAACCAAAGTGGACGTCTGTGTGTCTCACCTGGAGCTCTCTGTCATAAGCACCAGGTTGGACCATTGTCGCAGCCATGTACAAAATGTTCTTAATGTCTGGACCATCTCAGACAGGTCCCAGATTCATTGCTTGGAGTACTTCTTGCTTTATCTGGTCAAAGGCTGCTTGCTGCTCAGGACCCCACTGGAAACTGTTTCTCTTTTGAGTCACATCATACGGAGGTTTCACAATCTGACTGTATCCAAGAATGTGCAGTCTCCAAAATCCCACTGTACCTAAGAAATGTAGAGTTTCTCTCTTGTCCATGGGATTTGCCATGGTAGAGACTCTTTACCACATCCACTGGAATGTGACGGCGACCATTCTGCCACCGCATTCCCTGCAACTGGATTTCTCTGGCAGGTCCTTTCACCTTGTCGCGCTTAATAGCAAAACCAGCTTCCAGTGCTTTGTTCTGATGCTGGAGAACACAGTTGAGAGTTGCCTATGCTAGACAAAAAAAAACAAAACAACAAAACAACAAAAAAATCAAGCATTGACTAGGCAGCAGATAGTGATAATGCCAAAGAAAATATTAATAACATAGAGGGTTCTACTGCCAATTTAATCCAGATTATCCCATCTGAAAAATCAAGTATTTATAAGGGAGTAGATAGAGAAAAGGCCAAGGAAAATATTTCTGACTTGGAGGGTTCTAGCGCCAGTTTAATCCAGATTATCCTCGATGGCAATGAGAGATTTGATTGACGTATTTAACCTCTATTTCTCACTCTCCTTCTGCCCTTTTCCCGACCTAAGGCCAACAAAGTAATTTGGAAGTCGAACTTCACCTAAGTGTTAATGATGAAGCTCTGGGAAGTTTCGCCCGTAATGAGGCACCATGCAGGAGGAAGTACCAGTTGGGATTCCTATTGCAGCCATATGTGAGGCCAATGTTGCATGAATTAACATACGGTGGGTCAAGTTAACATATGTACAGTGAAAAATGACTAATGACTTATCACACTGATGTTATTTTTGGACCTTCTTCTTTCTACATAACCCTCTCTGAGACGAACAAGTAAAAGCAGTTTATGCCTCAACTATCCTGGTTCCCCAGGAAGAAAGAGGAAAGTGAAACCATATGTTTAGCAAAAAAGGAGGAAGGCAAGCCAAAAAAGCAAGCCTGGAAAAAATATCAGCATGGGGCAACGCCATCCTGCAGCACACAGCCAAAGGGGATGAATGCCCAGCAATGTGTTGTCAGCCCCCTCCCCCCCCTCCCCCTTCCCCCTCCACTCCACCAACCAGCCTGGATGACAGATGCTGCCAAAGCTATCCCACCGGCTGCATTTAGTGCCCTCAACATTGAGATGGTGCTGCAGGGGGTAACTCCCACCCCCCCACACACTCTCATCTCCCCCCTCAAAAAAAAAAAAAAAAAGAAATAATAATAATGAGATTGGCAGGATGTGAAAGGAGCCAACTTTTTGTTGGTGGTGTTGTTGTTTAATGCCATCAATTTGTGATGGAGGAGACAGGTATTAGCTTGGGGACCTCTGTGGTCCCTGCTAGCCATTAGTTTCCTTGCAGCTGCACTGGGTTTGGGATTATGAATCTGCCAGGTCCAGCCATCCATCACTGGTGGGGTCCCTTGCTACATCTCACCGATCGCCCCATGCCCGACAACCGTCGGGCACAGGGCAGTCAGTGAAACGGAGCGAGGGACCCCACCGGTGATGGGGAGCTTCCCTTTTCCCAGTTGTCAAACAGGAAATCTTCAGAAGTTAACCGGAGAGTTATGGAATTACCTGTGGAAACATATTGCAGAGGGTCAAGGCGGTGGGGTCGATTTGTCAGGCGGCAGTGGCAGGGTCCTCACATCCACAACTGTAATTTGTTTTCTTAACACTTTTTTTTTTCCTTCTTCTTCGTTTTCCAGGATATGTTGCTGCAGAGGCCTAAACCTATAAATTTCCAACTTCACACATGGTCATTGTTTAGTTTCCTTTAGTGTGTGTGTGTGTGTGTTTTGTTGGTTTTGGTATTGTAGTTTGGATATTTTTGGTCCCCAGGGTCTGGTTTTTCATGTACAATATTTTTTACTAATGTGATACAGGTTGGAAACTCAAATACAACAGATCAAAGGTAGTGGTGTCTGAGGATTAACAAACAGCATCCCTTGTTAAAGCATTATCTGTCTGTCCTCCTTCTGTCCCATCTTCACCTCCTTCTCCATGCACATCTCCAGCAAACCAAAACTCTGTGGCCCAAAGCAAAAGATCTATTGCAGCTATTACCAATAAAATTAAATTTGAATTAAAATACTCTATGTCAGAAAAAAATTGCTTCAACCTCACAGCCATAATTAATCTAGACTCACACACACACAGCAACAAACCAGAGGAGAAACTCACAGGTAAATGAATTATTCCTTGCAGCATCACAAGAGTCAATCCCAGATGGAGCAAATCCCAGCATGAAGTTCTGGGATGCGCTGGTGTTGGTGTGTTGTTGTCCTCACCACATCACAGGCAGAGGGGAGATGGAGAAGAGAGAGGATGCAAACAGTCCTGGGGTCTGAATCATGTTAGATTTTATGATTTGATTAGTGGATACATCTACTTTGGTTATATCAATTATTAATTGATATATTATATTTCTGCTTCAAAATATCATAATTAGATGAGATTTTTTCCCCCTAAACATCACATTATTTTATTGCCATATATGTATTATTATTATTATTATTATTATTATTATTATTATTATTATTATTATTATTATTAAAATGTCATAATTTTACTATTTTATTATGGATATGTCAATTTTTGTCTTCAGATATCATAATTTAATGCATTTTTAGGTATATGTAATTTTTTTTGGTTGTTTTCAGAAATCAACATTGTATTAATGTTTTAAGGATATGCAATTTCTTGTTTTCAAATATCATAATTTTATTACTTTGTTAGGGATCTGCCACTTCCTTATTCTCAAATATCATTATTTTATTTGTTTAGTAGGGATGTGTCTCTTTTTGTTCTCAAATATGACTTTATTGTTCTATTAGGGATCCTTCACTTTTCTGCTTTCAAATATCATAGTTTTATTAATTTATTAGGGATACATTTCTGGGGGGTTTACCCAAATATGTTATTAGCAGATATGCCAAATATTTATTTTCAAATGCAACAATTTTATTAATTTATTTGGCACATGTACTACTGTTTGTTTGGGGTTTTTGGTTTGTTTCAGATATGATAATTTTATTATTTTATTAGCACATCTCTCTTTTATTTTTTTGGTGTTTCCAAGCGCTCTCCCCTGACTACTAGGCAGAAGTGTTAGGACAGCAATAACGCTTATAGATGAAAACAGGGCCAAAGTCACTGAAGAATTTTGTAGAGCATCTGATTTAATTACAGACTTCATCCTGCCACAGAGAACTTTCATATAGAGAAAAGCCCTCTGTAGCACCTTCTTTCCCTGATGTCTATAGACTCTCGTTTTCAGCTCTCGCCTTCTCTTTCCCAGCACTAATGCCCATTAATATCCAGAAAGTGTCACTTGTATTCAAAGTTTCAGTCTATTAAATCAATGAAAAATATATTGAATTTAATATGTTTGGCTTAGGAAATTTGTTTTGTCTGTGGCAGCTTGCTCTGAGCTTACCTCTGTTTGAATTAGAGGGGGGGGTGGCTCATGTGCAGCTCAGACATTGGCCCATAAGACCGTGAAGCGTGGCTGATTTTTGGAGAAACTACTAAGTAGTTTCTATAGTGATAATGATGTACTATGTGCACCTATTGGGAATATATAAAATTAGAGAGAATTTCTGTTTGCTTTGGTCCTCTTTCTGGAATAATTACAGGAACTGCCATTCATTCCCATTCTGTTACCCTGATTATTCTAGAATAACCTGGTTATTAAGGTTTAGTCATGTTTAAGAACATACTGCAAAGTGACAACTTGTCATGTTGCTATTATCAATACTTCAAAATTTCCATATTAGTGACCCAATTTCCTCAAGATTCCTGAGTGTTTAATTTGGTGGGGAGAAAGAGGGAGGGATGTAAACGATGCCTCTTGCTTTCCTCTGTTCTAAGTAACCTTAATTTTCCCTTCTTCAATTCCTTATCGACTCAAAAAGGAGTCGAAACAATTACTCTTATGACCCTAAACACATTCTCAGGTTGGAAATCCTTCTGCCTTCATCAAAGAGTGGTGGGCAACACTGTCAATATTTCCCCCTGCCATTGGTAAATTCAAGGAATTATGGAAAGAAGATTTGCTGAGTGGTCGACTCCAAGCCCATGTCCCAAAATAGCGCTTTGTAGCCTTTAAAAAAACGCAGCAGTCACCATGTTTCATGGAACATATCTACCTTAAATAGCATTTTCCCTCTGAGGCAAGATATCTTCCACAGGGCAGGTGCACAAAAAGCAGGTATGAAAATGTGTTATTTGAAATTTTTCTTCTCTGTGAGAAATTTCTCCTCTGAAAGGCCTCAGGTTTAACCAAGGGAAGCACAGGCAAAGCTCCATGCTGGTGAAGGTGCACATAAAGCTGTCCAGAAGCACACTTAGCCGACGTACTGACAGCTTGTGCAATTTTGCTGTGGTAATTACTCAATGGTTCAGCAAATGGTAACTAAATACTTTGGAAATCAAAACGTCTAATTGCAGATGCACATATGGTAGAGCCCCATCCATTCTGCAGAAGGTAATGGAACCAGCACACCCAAACCTTCCCTTAATTCCCACAGCTCGGAAGCCACCCATGACACAAACCAGTTGTGATTTGCAAGAGCATTTGAGGAAATGACAGATAAATAAAGGAGCCTTTGGAAATGAGATACAAATACAAGAGTCAAGTCTGCAGAGGACACCAAGCTGTGTGGCCTGGTTGACATACTGGAGGGAAAGGATAACATCCAGAGAGACCTGGACAGGCTGGAGAGCTGGGCCCATCAAGAAACTCAATAAGGCCAAGTGCAAGGTCCTACACCTGGGTCAGGGCAATCCACCACTGTCATGGGAAGTCTGTTCCAGGCCTTGACAACCATTTAGGGGAAGAAATTGTTCCTCCGATCTAAACCTTTCCTGACACAACTTGAAGTTGTTTTCTTTTGTCCTATCTCTTGCCACCTGGGAGGACAGGCTGATAATGTTTCTGCTGTACCACATCAGCAGAGCACAGAGTAACACAGGGCTGCAGCTCACCTACATGAGGTCTGCTGGAGCTCACCACCAGGAGAGACAAGTTCTTCAAGCCCCTTGGTTAGTATCAAATGCTGGTGAATGAGCAGGAGTACAGGGAAAGGTCCTGGCTCACCTTCCCCTAACCCAAGAGTAACCTCCTGTCCACCAACCCGCACACAGGAAAAGGACTCTGGCAAGAAAAGGAGCGGGAAGAACTTTGTCCAAGAGTATTGTCCAACTTAAATAGGAGTGGCAGATGCTGCTGTGAGGTAGAGGAGAGTAAGCCAGGCCCTTGCATCACCCCAGAGACAGAAATAGAGGGACAACATGCTTAAACCTGGATTTAAGTCCTTAGTCAATTTTTGTCCTTGACATCAAAATGAGGCAAAAGAGCAGCATTTCCCAATGTTCTTTTAGAAGTAATGTATAGATCCATCCATTCAACCATTCCTATTCCTCCTCCACCAGGTTTTAACTTCCTAAACCTTCCACAGCTTAAGTGGAAATCGATCCCTTCCATATCTATCATTGTGCTACTCCACATTACACAGCTTCCACATCTGCTTTAATTTCCAAAGAGAGGAGAGATCATCTCAGGGCATCAGAGCAGCTCAGCCATGCACATAGAATCATAGAATCATTTAGGCTGGAAAAAACCTTTAAGATCATCAAGTCCAACCCAGTGCTGCCAAGTCCACCACTAAAATATGTCCCATGCACCACATATCAGCTATTTGGGTTTAGTTTATAAAGTCAGAAGCAGGCAAAATCCTATGTCTTATTTCAAGTACCACCTTAATAGCTTTAATGATGGAGGACTTAATGGAATTAATTATTAATTAGGGTTCCTGAACTTGTTTCAGGCCCTCTTTCTGGAAAATGTAGCCCTATGCTCTCCATTTTGTCTGAAAACCTGTATTGCTTCCTTCTCTTCTTCTCAGAAGAAACCCAGCCCCCTCTGTTATTGTGACTCTCCTCGGGATTCAAAGCTCTTCTTTTTATTTCTTGCTATTAATGTTTAGAAACTATGAGGATGTATGATTAATGCAGGTAGTGTGACTTTGATATAGGACAAAGTAGCATTAATTGTCTGATATACATTATTTTTAAAACAACTACATTGTCTTCATCTTGCATAATTATCTCTTTGTTGCTGTTAATCAGGATCTCCCAAAGTGGCACACAATAAAAAGCATTAAGGTTTATGTCAGCAGATCCAAATCTGGAATCAAATCTATCTGTACCATCAGGTGCCCATTAGGCTGGTGGAATTGCACATTAAAGACACTCAGACAATACAGACGGTTTTCTCTTGCAGTAACAGGCAGAAAGGAGAAATTGGAGCTCTTGGGCATTGAAAGCACATGTAGGAAAAGACAGTTCCTACCCAATCCATTAAGAGGGGGAAAATGAGGTGAGATGTTCACCCATTGATGGTTTTGACCACTGTCCTAGAAAATGTTTTCAGTGTGAAAAGTATCCTTGAGCTTTTTCTTGCTCAGATTTTAGCCACAACATTGTTCTTGGTGAAATTCTACAGTAAAGAGTTTGGGCACTAGTGCAAAGAAGGGGTTTCCAGAGGGTCAGCTGCTGCTGGCTCCCAGCAGAGCTAAGAGATACTTGTGTGATAGGTCTTGTGCCAGTGCAAAAACAAGAGTGACCAGTGTCCCACTTCTGCATTCCTGAAGTCCAACCATCCTGTGATAGGATGAGTATGGAGCACAGAGGTCCTAGACAGGGACAGAGCCAAGGCCAAAGGATGTAGAAAACCACCACATCATTGGGGCAGCCTGAGGAGGTGCTGCTCTGATGCCACTAAGAAGGGTTTTGAAGGGGGCAAGACAAATTTCCTATGATAAAATGGACAACTGGACACAGATGTCCATGGATTGGTGTGCAGGGCATGCGTATAAAGCTCTCCAGCTGTAGAAGTTTAGATGACTTTATGTGAAAGTGGTTTTTGTGTTTGCTGCCAGCTCCACTGACCATCTTCATGATGGAGCTAGGTTTTCCTATAGCATATTTCAGGACAGCAGAAGGAAGGATTTGGGAGTAGATTTTAAAGCTTTGGGCTTTCCTTTCTCTCCTGTTCTCCCCCAGTCTTTTGTTTCTTTCCTCCTCTTTCTCTTTGCTCCTTTTAAAGAAAAGATAGAAAGACTAATAAGGTACCATGAGATCTGCACACCACGCCAATGTCCACCTGGCATGCTTGCTTTTGTGAGATACACTGCTGATGGAGTGACAAAAGTATCTAAGTGACCATTTCCACTACTTCAGCCACACAAGATCCCTGCAAATGCTGTTAACAGGAGGAAGGCATCGAGTACCAGCCCCTGTCTTTCTGCAGATGTTCTCCAGACCCAAAGGCCAGAAGAGGAGCATGCAAAGCATGCAGTGGGGCAGGGCAAGGGCACAGAACAGCAGCACTAGGAGCTTTTGAAAAATCAGGCCAAAGGAGAAAATGAGCCTGGAGCAGTGAAGTAAGAATGATAATACCAAGCACTTATGTTCAAAGCACTGTACAAATATTAACTAATTAATCCTCAAAGCCCGCTCTGGAGTAGATAAGCAAGTGTTATTATCCCCTTCTTGACGGGGAGTCTGAGGCAGCAAGGTTAAGTGTCAAGTCCAAGGCTGCAGAGAAAGGTTTCAGAAGATGTTTTTAGGGCATGAACGCTCCAAAACCAGTCCTGTTCTTTCTGCAGGAGTTAAAGGCTTTCTTGTGGTCAGTTAACAGCAGGCAGCAAGGAGTACGGGTCTGAAGAGAAGTCACCATCCTGGCAACATCACAACCTCTCCTGCAACCAATCTGATAAGGAATTCTTCCCAATGAGTGTGGGGAGGCACTGGAACAGGTTACCCAGAGCAGCCGTAGAAGTTTCAGTCCTGGAAGCATTTGAAACCTGATTGGACAGGACCTTGAGCAACCTGGTCTAGTGGAGGTGTCCCTGCACATGAATAGGGCTGGGCCCTAGATGATCTTCCAACCCAAACCATTCTATGATTCTGTTACACTCATTATCTGGAACATCCTGTTAACTTGTTCAAAGATGATCAGGAGGAAGAGAGTCAGGTGTTATCTGGGGTCACACTTGCTGACTCTCATCCACCACCCCTCCTTTAGATGTCCAGTTCATCCTGCAATACTGTGAAAGCAATAATTGTGGTTTGTTTAAAGATAAAATGGAAAGGAAAATCATAGAATCATAGAATGATATGGTTGGAAGGGATCTTAAAGATCATCTAGTTCCAACATCCCTGACATGGGCAGGGATACCTTTGACTAGACCGGGTTGCTCAAGGCCTCATCCAACATGTTTTTGAACGATTCCAGGGAGGGGTCATCCACAGCCTCCTTGGGCAACCTGCTCCAGTGTTTCACCACCCTCACTGTAAAGAATTTCTTCCTAATATCCAGTCTAAATCTCCCCTTTCCCAGCTTTAATCCATTCCCCTCATTCTGTCAGTACAAGCCCTTGTGAAAACAAAAAAGTAACTAAAGTTGAGTTGGTTAAAAATTAAGAAAGAAGCTAAGTATATGGCTTGCCCATGATGCTTTTAAAGGCTGTGGCCCCAAAAGAGGGAGCTCTACCATCTTGGGAAGCATAAGATTTGTGTTTCTCATAAAATTTCATCCACCTTGTGCAGGTTTCCCAGCAGAAAATCAATTCTTGAGTGTTTTCCAGCCGATGCAAAAAGAGGAAGAAGGGGTCTTTCTGGAACCTGACCCAGAAATTAAGTAACAATGGATCAAGGAACTTCACTTTGACCCACTCCCCCTGTAACAAGCTGAAGCTGGAAATGTTTCAGGTGTTGGCCAACCTTTCAAAAGTCATGAAGAATTAGAAAAGAAAAAAAAAAAGAAAAAAAAAAGGAAAAAGAAAAAAGTATATAAGGAGGAGATTAGGACTATGCAAGCAGGAAAACACTTTTCTTACAAAAAGGAGTTTATAGGTCAAAAGTGTTTACTGTTCACAGTATGGATTAGAGTGGGATTTCAGGGTATTCTGGAGGGAGCTGGGGGGAGGGAGCAAGAAAAGGAATTGTCAATGTCTGTATTTGTTGCTCCAGTTCCTGTACTGACAGCAAAGGACCTTTGATTGTAAGACGAATTGCAGAGAAGGAGCTGAGGCTCTGTTTTTGGACATCGGTATTTTCACCGGCTCTTTTGAGTTCAGGGAACCCTCTCAGAGACCAGAATAGTGAGGTGGATGCAGAGCTCCCAGAAACAATAACAGGAACATTTGCCAATTAATCTATCACCAACTGCAGCACAATTTACCTTTTACCCTTCCAATTCTGAAGAGCTGCTGGACAATTCAAATACCAAGTTGTCAGTGGATAATAGCAGAAATGGGAGGATGTGGAGGTAAAAAAAAGGACACATCAATAACAGCACAATGCTTCTAATTTCCTGCTCATCTTGTTAGACGTGACTTCACCAGCAGATCTGGTGCCTATTTTCCCAATATTCCTTTTAAATATCCATTTGCATACCCAGTAAGATTGGATATTAGAAAGAAATTCTTTACACTATGGGTGCTGAGACACTGGAACAGGTTGCCATGGGGAGACTGCAGATGTACCTGGAGGTGTTCATGGCCAGGTTGGACAGGGCCTTGAGCAACCTGGTCTAGTGGAAAATGTCCCTGCCTGTGGCAGGGAGGATGGAACTAGATGATTTTTAAGGTCCCTTCCAACCCAAGCCATTCTATGATTCCATGATACCCCCTTCACAAGGGGTCTCCACCATGCTAATTGGAATACCACAGGAAACAGCACAAGTGGTGGGAATGGGGGTGCCTGGTGCCCCCCGCCATGCTGTGTACCTAGGCCACACACCATGTGTCTTTTCTCTGTGCCAACCTTCTAACACTGCCAAAAACCTTATTGTTAGGAGACTTGGGATGGAACCTCTTCAAAGTTTTCATTTAACCCTATCCTTCATTTTCCTTAGCATTCAGAAACATGGGCAAGAGAAGAGATGCTTTTCCAGGTTTAACAAGCCATTTATAACTAATTACTGAAGCTTATTAAGTACAGCTTTGGCTTAGGCATTTTATCCCTACCTTTTCTCTACAGTATTCACCAAAATTTGGCTTCCTAAGAGGAACTAATTGAATTTCATGGTTTACACATTACTTGCACACTCTTTTTAATCCCCAGCTCTAGTTTTGCTGTTACAGATTGTCCCGGAAGAAAGCCAAAACATTAACTTTGCATTCATTGTGTAAATAAGGGTATTTTACAAAATTCTATCTCCAGGCACACATGCACCCTAGATTGGAGGCTTCTCTAATTCTTCAGAGCACTGGTACAACTCCATTAAATCAGCAGCCACATGCCACTATGGAAACCAATGTAAGATATTCCACGGGTGATTATGGACAAGCAGAATGAGATCAGCCAGATATTCACAAGCTTTTAGGGAAATTGGCTTCCACCTAAAGATTCAGCGTCTTATTTTTTTAGCCAATTTGGGTGAGTTAACTGTTCAGTGCACTTTGGAAAGCTTTATTCCTCCAGCTCCTTCTTTGTGATCTCCACAAGGAAATTGACAGGTTCTGTCGATGTTTTTGTAGCTGGAGACGGGCATCTCCTTCCAAATGCTGAGGGGAGTCCTGGTTCCAGTGATGACAAAGAGAATTTGTCTTTAGTATTAGGATATTCATGTTTCAATTTCAACTACAATCCTGGTTTAGCACCATATTATTCGTCCTGGAAAAGAGAAGGCTCCAGGGAGACCTTCTTGTGGCCTTTCAGTAATTAAAGGGGCCAATCAGAAAGACAGAGGCAGACTTTTAAGCAGAGCTTCTTGTCACAGGACAAGGGATGATGGCTTACACTAAAAAAAGGGAAATTCAGATTAGAGAGAGGGAAGAAATGTTTGACACTGAGGGTGGTGAAAGCCTGACATAGGTTGCCCAGTGAGGTCGTTGATGTGCCATCCTCAGAACCATTCCTGGTCAGGTTGTCTGGGGCTCTGAGCAACTTGTTCAAGTTGAAGCTGTCCCTGCTGACTGTAGGTAGGAGTGTTTTAACAGATGACATTTAGAGATTCCTTCCAACCCAAAATAGGTGATGATTCTATGATTGTGCAGGCAAAATCTTACCCAAGCACAGGGACCAAGAAAGGGTGCAACATAACATCTACCTACAATAAAAATGATCATTGATGCAGCATGAAGCACACAGCTTTTGCTTGCAAATGCTTTTTTGAAGGCATGTTGAGGGTGGGCACAAGCTACAGTCCAGCTATTTGAAGGGGAAACAGCACAAGAGGGAAAATTCCAGGCAAATTTGCAGTAAATGTATGTGCAATGAAGTGATTCCAGCCCAAGGTGTTTTTAGCAAGACACAGCAGCATGTTGCTTGATCTTTACCACAACGTTTCCTCCAGAAACAGTGTGAGGAAGCTTGCCCGGACTTTCCAAAGGGGCCGGGGAATGGAGATGACCTGCTGAAAAGTTCAAGTAATAGTTTCCAACACAACTGGAACTTTTTCAAAGATCTTTCTCTTTTCTGTTAACCACATTGAAAAAGGGGTGTCCAAATGCCATTAAAGATACTAAAAATCAAACCAAAGTTCACTATATTCAAAGTCTTAGAAAAATATTAGAAGAAATAATCTCAGTGATAATACAGATCACAAGAAGTCAAATACCAAAATCATTGCAGAGAAGTAAATTGTAACTTTTTTTGGTGTGGGTTTTTTCCTTCTTGTTGTTGCTGATTTTGTTTGTTTGTTTGATTGAGTGTGTGGTTGGTTTGTGGTTGGGTTTTTTGTTGTTTTTTGTTGTTGTTGTTGTTGTTTCTTTGTTTGTTTTGGTTTGGGTTTTTTTTTGTGTGGGTTTGTATGTGTGTTTGTGTTTTTCACAAGGGCATTCACAAAGTGCATGAAGAGGAGTGTGGCCAACAGGTTCAGGGAGGTTCTCCTGCCCCTCTACGCTGCTTCAGTGAGGCCAGAGACATAGTCCTGGGTCCAGTTCTGGGCTCCCCAGTTCAAGAGAGATGAAGAACTACTGGAGAGAGTCAAATGGGGTGCCATGAGGAAGATGAAGGGAGAGGAACATCTCTATGAGGAGGAAAGGCTGAGAGAACTGAAGCTGTTCAGCCTGGAGAACAGCAGCCTGAGAGGGGACCTTCTTGATGCTCAGCAAGTGCTAAAGGACAGGGGGCAAGAGGATGAGGCCAGTCTCTTGTCAGTGGTGCCCAGTGACAGGACAAGGGGCACAAACTGAACCCAGGATATTCCACCTGAACAGGAGGAAAAACTTGTTTGGTGTGAGCATGCAAGAGCCCTGGAGCAGGCTGCTAGAGAGGTTATGAGGCATCCTTCTCTGGAGAGATTCTAAACCTTCTTGGACATTGTGATCCCTGACAAAGTGCTGTGGGTGCCCCTGCTTTAGCAGAGCGGTTGGACTGGATGAACTCCAGAGGTCCCTTCCAACCCCCACCATTCTGTGATTCTGTGACATCCATGGGCTGGTGTTTTGCACATCCCAGCACACATTTCCACAGCCACTATCATTACAAAAAAAATTAATCTCCAAAGACTTTTAACAAGTGCAAAATGACTTTTGGGTTTGTTTTTTTGTTTTTCTATCCAGTCCTGTCTGAAAGGTTCAGATACATCACAATTCAAAAATAAATTTTCCATCAAACAAAGATGAAGCAGCTACTCAAGCCTGGGAAAAAGCAATACTTCCAGTTAAATCTTGGCAAATGTGGAGGTAACAGAAGCTGGAGTCTCAAAGGAGGGAGTCTCAGGTTACCACAGAGCTGGGGCACCACCACCAATCCCACCTCCAGCAAAAGTCTTTACATGGGATTTAAGAGCATGGGGCTTGTATTTGCCATCTGCAGATGGGTGAATTGTATGCAGAGTGATTGCCAAAACAAATAAATGGGGGCAAAAAATAGAAAAAAAAGGAAAAAAAAGGATTCCACTGCTTTCAATTCTCTGAATGCTGCAACACTTCAAAGGACAGAAGGCACCACAATTCCTGGGGAAATAAAGTTTTCAAGCTCATGGTGTCTCCTCTTTGATAATCCTGCTCCTGATTATGTCATTTTCATCTGTCTTTTTATGTCTTTTTACATCCTGGTGGGCAGGGAAAGAGAGAGAAGCTGGAGAGTGAAAACTGATCAAGTTTAGGTTTGTTTTACATGTCTGTCTTGTTCTACAGGGACATGGTTTAGTGGTAGTAGCTTGGTAGTGGTGGTGGGATTGAGAGCTTTAGGTGAGTGGCTGGACTTGATGATCTCAAAGGTCTCTTGCAACCTCAACAGTGATATGATTCTGAACAGTAAGGTATGCAGAGAATATATTGCTAAAATTGCATCCTGTGGTACAACTTTGATTCTCCAGGAATTGTTTCAAAGTTAATTGAAATAATACATATGAAAAACAAAAGCCCAATAATCAAACTCATTGCATTTTAAATACTGTCTTAAAACCACACTCATATATTAAGAAAGTTGCAAATAAGATATATGTTTGCACTTAAAGTCTTAAGCTAAATTAAAGCATCAACTCGAGTTAATTAGAAACCAACTCGCTACCTGATCTGTTTGGGGCAGGCAACAACGATTTTGCCTAATTTCACTCAAGATCAGTTCTGTCTCTGGAGAACAAACAAGGTGTAAGCACTAAAAAATAGTGCAGAGAAGCAGAAAAAGAAAACATGTTCTTTGAAACACTTTTTTTCTGTGGAGCTAACAAGATTTGCGCAGCAAAGGGAACAGTTTAACCAAATACTCTGCCTTCCACATAAATAATTCACCCCAAAAGTTCACTGCAAGAAAACATGGTTGTAATTAATGGAGTTTGTGAAGGGGGTTTGGTGGGGAGGGCAGCAGCCTGTGAGATGTTGAGCTTCAATTTTTACATACTCTACAAATCCCTACCTCCAAGTGTGAAAAGTGCACAATGGAAGACTAAAACTTGATTAAATTTGGCCTTAGGCAGTAGTGCAAGGTTCATTGAGTGGCTTAATCATGCTTACTCCAAAGAGGAACTGAGTTGGACAGGTCAATGCTGGAGAGGCCAAGCAGTGCATTATCCCATCCTTCGCTACAGGGTTTGCATTCACCACACATCTGTCTCTACTGCAAGAAAAGGATGCACAAAAATCTTGTGGGGACACTCAGCCATGCCAACATTGTTGCTCCTGTCCAGGTTTCAGAAGCAGACATGGGGGATGCAAGGCTTACTTGGAGGTCCTTTGCTGAAGGAGAGACACTCCACACCAAATGTCACCCATGAGTATTAAAAAACCCCTAATACTCATCACAATTTTCCTCGTGGCTCCTGAAAGCATTGAAAGTCCTGCCACTGACCATATGAATGAAACACTGACCAAGAGCCAGCCCTGATGATGACCATCAGTGACTTGAACTCTTCCATACCTGGTCAGACACAGAGCAGGGATTCTGCAAGATAATTTCTATTTTGCAAGATGTATTCAAACTGTACTTAAATTTTTCTCTGCTTTCCTAAAAACATTCATAAGCAGGTTTTTTTCTGTCTCACACAGGGGCATTTAGAGGCAGTTGCAAAGGTCCCATGTGTTCAACAATCTTCTGGTGCTGGAGACACATAAATTGAGGTAGCCTACCTGGTCTTACCTGCCTATATCTCTAGCTGAAAGAAGTATGAACTTCAAACCATCGAATTATAGGATCATTTTGATTTGAAAAGACCTTTAATGTCATCAAGTCCAACCATTCTCTAACTCAAACAAGTCTGGTGCTAAACCATGTCCCTCAGCACCATATCTCTGCCTCTTTCCAACACCTCCAGGGATGGGGATACCTCCACCTCCCTGGGCAGCCTGTTCCAGTGTTTAAGAACATTTTCAGTGAAGACATTTCTTCTAATATCCAATCTGAACCTCCCCTGGTGCAACTCGAGAGTCAGGACAACAAAGAAAATCATTCATAAAAGACAGATTTTATGACTACATATGTGGGGACATGCATCCTCTTGCAAGACTTCGGTGCTTACCACCATTAAGGGATGAGTCTTTTCTCATCCAAGACAAGGGCCAGGAGATCCAGGAGATGTAGGATGAGAAAGGACCTCTGCTCTGTTTTCATTTTTCTACTCCTATCTTTGGTATAATTACAGAACAAAAATGCAATAAAGTGGTCAAAGAGCTGATAAAACATCAGCTTTGCTCCATGATAACAGAAGACCAGAGAGTGGTGCCTATTCAGCTCTCTCTTGGCTGCTCCTGTAGGACAAGACAGCCTCATCCATTGCCTTAGAAAGGCTAAAATTGTTACTAAAGCTCTTCCCTAAAGTAGAAAACAGAGCAGAAGCTTAGAAAAGCATCGTTTCTGTTGTTTTAAACACACTGTACTTAAAAAATGAAAAAGTTTTTTAAAAGGCAAGAAAATATTCTGATGTGATACCATTCCTACAAATAAGCAATGAAGAAAGAAAAACAAAGAAAACAAAAGAAAACAAACCAAGCTGACTTTAATTGCTGCTTTGTATCCAAGTCATAATGAAGCACAGAGAAAGGCATTAGGGCAGGGAGAAGCAGTTCAGGAGCAGCATGGGGCTACCACCTCCCTCCCCTGCTCCAAGGTGTGAGGCATGAGCTCAGTTTTGTGGGAATGAAAGGGGAAAGGGTTGGGTTGTTGTTTATTTTAATATATATATTTAACCAGCTTTGTAGCACTTAGCAATTGCTGATACTAATATACTGCTACAAACCTCTACCGTGTGTGTGTCCCCCCCCCAGCCCCTTGCTAAGGCAACCTTTCATTAATTTAGAAAGTGGGAGCTCATTAAGCAATCCAGCTCGAAAGTTTCTGCAGTTGAAAAAGAGCAGCGAATTTCCCCAGGTTCTCTAAACCTTTGTCAGGAAAGAAAAACCAAAAACTAAAAAAAAGCAAAGGAAAAAAAACAAGAAAAAAAAGCAAGGAAAAAAAAAAAAAGCAAGAAAAAAAAAAGCAAGAAAAAAAAGCAAGAAAAAAAAAAAGCAAGAAAAAAAAGCAAGAAAAAAATGCAAGGAAAAAAAAAAAAGCAAGAAAAAAAGGCAAGGAAAAAAAAAAGCAAGGAAAAAAAGAAAAAAGAAAAAGCCAAGCACCTCAATATTCCTCTTTAAACAAATAAGGTTAGTTCCCTTTTTGCCATTCACAATTCAACATCCCCACTAAATTAATTTTTCCAAAAGTAATTCAAATAAAAGCTTTGCCGCCCGCTACCCTTTTCAGGACTGCAAGATTGAATAAGGCATCTGAATAAAATTGTGTATTACAGCCTTCTTTAATATTTAAGCATGACATTCATTGATTTGTTTCTTGTTTTCTGCAAACCTTGACAACATGATAAAATAAATCATAAGAAGAAAATATAGTGGTAACATCTTTTATGGACTTCACATAGTCATCAATCTCAAGCTGTGAGTGAATTATCAGTGCAGCAAAAAGATCTATGTTTTAAGAGCTCCACTAGCATACCAGCTAGAGGTTTTTCACAAGCAAACTCAAGGCGAGTGACTGATAAGCATCATTATTGTTTTCTGAGAGTCTAGTTTATAGTTGTGTTGTGGAGGTGTTGGCATGTATGTTTCAGAAGGAAAGGTTTGATCAATTCTAAGTAGACATCTACTAACATATAAAAAAAAATATAACAAGGGTTCCTGCTGAGCAGCATTAAAGTACCTATTGCACCATGTCAGCATGACAGGCCCCATGTTGTGTTTTTGATTATATTTAATATAGAATTAACCTTTCTTAATGTAACATATTGTGCATGCAATGCAAGTGAAAAATAAATGTTTTGACCAAAACAAATAGCATCCTTATTTAGGTTTTAAGAAATACTTCTTTATTTTCAATTTATAAAACTTCCCATCATAAAACCATCAGAGCCCCAAACTGACAGGAAGGAATAAAAGCTTTTTTTATTTTTTCTCTGTAGATTGTTAGCTGTAGAGTGAGAAAATCAGCTGGGGCACTAGGAGCAGCCTGCGACAACCACCAAAGGGCAGCAAATGGAGAAAGGAGGACTTTGGGTAAAAACACTTTGCAAGCTAGTCTTTGGGTAAAATGCAAGATATCCCTCTCGGCAATGCCAAAATCCCAGCATGGTGGAGATCATCCAGTCCAACTCCCCTGATAAAGCGGGATCACCCACACTAACTTTCCCAGGATCTCAACGTCCAGGGGGGGTTTGGAAAGTCTCCAGTGAATGAAACTCCAAAAATCTCTGGGCAGCCTCTCTGGGGCTCCAGCACCCTCACACCAAATAAGTTTTTCCTCTTGCTCAGGTGGAATCTCCTGGGTTCCAGTTTGTGGCTGTTGCCCCTTGCACTCTTGCTGGCCACCACTAAAAAGAGTCTGGCCCCATTCTCTTGTCCTCCCCCTGACCCTTTACCTCCTGCTGAGCATAGAGAAGATCCTCTCTCAGGCTGCTCTTCTCCAGGCTAAACAGCCCCACATCTCTTAGCCTTTCCTCCTCACAGAGAGGAGGCTCCAGGCCCCACAGCACCTTCATAGTTTCCACTCAACTCTGTCCAGTAGTTTTCTGTCTCTCTCTTAAACTAGAGAGCCCAAGACTTGTCACCATAATCCAGCTGTGGCCTCAGTAGAATCAACCTGATGGCCACACTCTTGTTTGTTCCCCCTCTCTTATATGACTTCTATAGCTCTTTATGTTGTTTTGAAGCCTTGACCCAATGACTTTGCCTATCTTTGATCAATGCAGAAGTACAAAGTCCTAAAGTCTATCTTTTATTTTGATTTTTTAAATTGAGGAGATTGTAGTGTTGACTTCTGTGAAAAGTCCAGTGTCCTGCTTCACCAGGGGATGGCAAAGGAAATACATCACACCCTCCTGACTGACTGCATTAATTACTAAGGTGATGAATAGTGTTCAAACTGTGTAAATAAATGTGTGCTGGAGATTCCAGCCCAATGAAAGTGCAGCTATGTTTTAGTGGACCTTGGCATCATATTTCATAGAGTAAAAGTTGTGAGGGAAGAGGAGTGATATTTATGGAGTGCAAAGCACTGTGGGATTTTGTGGGAAACCACATATATTCAGCTTGTCAGAAAACATCTTAATATTTACTCTTACAATCCCTAGGCTACTGCTTTCTAAACCTAAAGCTTTCATTAGCCCATTTACCAGATATAAAACATTTGTAAGTCTGTTGAAAGAGTTACTTTCAGGAGTGGCATTTTTCACAGCACAACGATGATACCTTTACATAACCTCATTATGCAGCAGTCTCAACCCCTACAAGTTCAGCTGCCTTATCCTATTGAATTAACTCACTATTTCCACATTTCTCTTCAAAACATTCAATTGTTCTGGAACATCCTCTCAGTCCCATAGTATAAGGATCCCATTTTCCTGGCATATGCATCCCCATTGCCACACTGACCTCTGGAACAGCTGGTGCTGCATAATGATGCAGCATTGACTTGGTGGTTAGGTGGATACAGTGATGTCCAGTGATAGGACAAGAGGTAACAGGCAGAAACTGAAACACAAGAAGTTCCATCTTAATGTGAGGAAACACTGGGAGAAGTTGCCCAGAGAGGTTGTGGGGTTTCCTTCTCAGGACTGATTCAAAACCCACCTGGGCATTGCAATCCTGGGCAAGCTGCTGTGGGTGACCCTGCTTTAGCAGGGGGATTGGACTAGATGACCTCCAGAGGTCCCTTTCAATGACCACCATGCTGAGATTCTGGGACTCTGTGGTGATAGGTAGCCAGTGGTTTGCTGGATTTGGTTAGGAAGGAATGATCTGAATTGTCTGTAGTCAGGATAAACTTACTGTCACTTTAGAGCTTATCCCTGCAGGGTCTTGATGGGAAACACTATGGACTGGAGGAGAAGACATGTTGACTTTCCTGATGTAATTAAAGCCTGGGGAAGAATGGTTAAAAACATAAGTATCACATCCATTTTCATCTTTTATTAAAGAAGCTACCTAAAAAGTGAAGCTTGAAGACATGCTCTGGCTAAGACTCTTAAGGTTATCAGAGCAAGACCTGCTCAGTAACAAAATTCAGAATCTCAGCTGAGGTCCAAGCTTTGCAAAATGCTTTGCTTGGTAAGTGGGGAGATTTTCTTCTAAATTCAATTTTTCTTGTAATTCAATCCTGCACCAGGGCTCTCTCTTGATGGAAAAGAGGCTCTGTGCTCCTGGAGTGTTTTACAAATATGTAAATATTATACCTAAGCTACCCCTGTTAATTAAATATGGCACTTTACACAAGCATATTGTTTCCAGTCTCACTGTTCTGGCTTAAATCCATCATCAGTAATTATGTTCTGTCTTTTTAAATTCTTTACTGGTTTAATTAGCTAAATTATTCTCCTTCAATTCCTGTCCCAAACTTCCTCACAGTGTTGGTGACCCTTCTCTGTGGCTTCTGTATTTTGTCTGCTTGTAGCATTGGTGTCACCATCCCTTCAGGGACCCCATCATCCCATCAGCAATGTCACTCAATGGGTTATTGCAATTCACTAAACATGTAATAACAGCATATCACAGAACCCCAGCATGCTGGGAATTAGAAGAAACCTCTGGAGATCCTCTAGTCCACCCCCCCTGCTAAACAGGGGAAACCAACAGCAGCTTGCCCAGGATCACAATGTCCAGGGGGCTTTGGAATCTCTCCAGAGAAGGAGAGTCCACAACCTCTCTGGACAGCTCTCTCCAGGGCTCTGTCACCCTTATAGCAAAGAAATTTCTCTTCAGGTTGGGGTGGAACTTCCTGCATACCTGTTTGTATCTGCTGCCCCTTGTCCTATCGCAGGACACCACTGGAAAGAGACTGGCCCCTTCTTCTTGATACCCACCCCTCAGATATTTATAAACATTAATAAGATCCCCTCTCAATCTTCTTTTCTCCAGATTAAACAGTCCCAGGTCTCTCAGCCTTACTTATTAAATTCCAGATATGCAGATACCAAATTAAAATGGATCAACTACCTTCAGTCCAGGTCTAACAGCACCAAAGACGAGAGAAGCTCTGTTCAACTCCAAGAGGTGTCAAAGTATTAATGAAGATAAAGTAGGGAGAAGGTAGGGAAGGACTGAGCTGCAGCTTAATATACTTATCTGATGAATATTTCCATAAAATCTGTTCAAGTTTTTTAGTAAAACAGAGTATTGCATAGAAATGGAATATTTATTTTCAAGGCAGGATTTTAGCTACCACAATTCTATTAAAATTATACTGGAGGAAAAAAAAACCAAACAACACCAAACCAACAAACTATAGATATGTATCTTGCTAATAAAAATGCACTCTGTTTGATAGATGTTGAGGAAGCAGAACCTCCCATAAATTAGGTCACTTCTCCAGTAAACCATCTCCTGAACTCCTTTGTGGGAATTAGGTAGGCAACGGGTTTGCTTTTCAAACCTTAATATAAGACTTGGAGAAAGGAAAAAGTATTCCACCTTATTCACATTCATAAAAAAATTAGGAAGAAAAAAAAAATCATAATGTAGAATCAATATTCACTTAATAAAGAGGCCATTTACAACTGCTGCTCCACTGTTCTTTTGTTTGCCAGGGCTGATTTTGATATAATATTATATATTCTTTTTTTGCATGTTTCAAATCATATGGAAGAGTCGGTGCAGCAACATCTGTGACTTGTCAGTCATTTAATTAACCAAAGGAAAGCTCGCTCTCCATTTTATTTCTCTATATGTTAATGCTAAAAACTAATAGAAAACAGCTAGCAAATTGTCCTCTGCATATATTGGACACAGCAACAATTACTCTGGCAGAGAAGATATAATAAAAGGGAAAATTTTAATAGTATTCTTATTCTATTTATTCTCAGGGGCTTCTATTGCAAGGTAGTGGAGAAATTAACAATTATTTCTTTTCATTGTTTTTTGATGATCTTTTTCTATTACAGCCCTACCCGACTCCAAATAAAATATAATTTAAACTTTCTTTTATTATTTTTTTTCTCTCCTTTTTTCTTTTTTTCTTTTTTTTTTTTTGTATTAAATTCCACAGCATCTTGAGATTTCCTTGCGGGCTGGTTGCAGGGAGGTCCTGAGAAGGTTCAGTCAAAGGAGGAGAAGCTGATTCTCTCTGTTGTTCAGACAGCTGGTTAAGGCACGTCAGTTATTAGGACAATCAAGGTAATTGTGCTTAAACCCAAAACTTTCCCATAATAAAATAATTTGCTTTTCCAGCCTTCATTTTATTGACAAATATGTCTTTCCCATATTTTCCAAATGTCTGTCATACGATACATCTAAATACTTGCTGTTGCTCTGCTATATAAAGCAATTAACTGGCTTTATACAGCAAATTGTCAAAGGATTTCCCCAGAAAGCTTGGGGAAATCTAACATACAGAACTATTCTCCAATTTATTGACATGCTACGATGGTGAAAAAAAAGTAGGACATCAATAAACAGCTTTAGCTGGGAAAACTGGAACCTGATTATAAGTATTGGGAGCTGGAGACTAGAGCCTCAATTAAAATACATGGCATAGCTTTAGTTTAAAATAGATAGGTGCGATATTTTAATAGGGAAAATGCAAGGCTTAGTAGTGCGCAGGCAAGCAGCTATGTGGACTCTGACATCCCAAGTTTCCCGCGGGTCTGTTCAAATCACATACAGGTTCAGCTCCTCATCCCAGGCCATTCCTCCAGCTCTGGGAATCACAAAATTGTTTCAGTTGAAAGAGATCAAGAACAACTGTCAAACTAAGACCACCAAGGCCATTAAACCGTGTTCTGAAGTGCCATGTCCACACATTTCTTGAACAACTCTGAGGATGGTGACTCCACCACCTACCAGGGCAGCCTGTTCCAAAGCCTGATCATTCTTGCAGGAAAGAAATTGTTCTTAATGTCCAACCTAAACCTTCTCTGGTGTAATTTCCTTTCATTCTATCTCCTGATGCTAGGGAGAAGAGACCAATACCCACCAAACTCTAACCTCCTTTTAGGAAGTTGTAGAGAGCAATAAGGTCTCCCCTCAGCCTCCTCTTCTCTAGACTAAATGACTCCAGTTCCCTCAACTGCTTCTCACCAGACCCATTCTCCAGACCCTTCATCAGCTTTTCTGCCCTTCTCTGTGCTTTCTTCAGCACCTCAATATCCTTCTTAGATGGCCCCAAAATGGAACCCAGTGTTTGAGCTACTGGGGAATAATCATTCCCTATTCCTGCTGGCCACATCAGTCTTGATCCAAGCCCAGAAACTGTTGGCCTTCTCGGTCACCTGAGCACACTACTGGCTGCTGTCAGCCAGCATCTCCAAGTCTTTTTCTTCCAGGCAACTTTCCAGCCACTTTGCCCCGAGCCTGTAGCATTGCATGGGGTTGTTGTGACCCAAGTGCAGGACCCAGCACTTGGCTTTGTTAAATCTCATATAAGAAAGCTCACAGCATAGTGAACATATTTTTAGGGTTTTATGTAGGTAGTGATCTCACTTCTGTTTGAAGGGCATGTCAGTGAGAATGATGGTGTGTGAGGAAAGCTGGAGCACAGGTCGAAGTAAAACAACTCAAGGCTGGCCCTGGATGGACTCCTGACCCATAAGGAAAGACCTTCCACATACTGCAGAGTCCAAATGCCCTAAAAGAGCAGGTTCTTAATTTTTGGTTAAAGAAAACTAATCAAAACCTAACCACCTCTCTTTTACACAGTAGATATTGATTAGGATGGAAATAACCTGCATAAGAAAGTACAGAAATAGCCTAAAATCCCTGTGTTATGTGAAGAGCATATCAAAATCATGGAACCGTAGAATCATCAAAAGGGTTTGGTTGGAAAGGATATTTGAAGGCCATCTAGTCCAACCTTCCTCTGGTTAGCAGGGATATCTGCAACTAAAGCAGGTTGCTCAGAGCCCCAAACAACCTGACCTAGAATAGTTCCAAGGATGGGGCATCTCCCACCTCTCTGGGAAACATGTGCTATTTAATTCAAGTAGATCAGGTTTAACTAAATGCAATACACATGGCAATAAATAAAGAGAGGACAACGAGGAGGAAAAAAAAAACCAAACAAAATTATCTGCTGCTCTTTCTTCACAAGTGAATATCACAGAATCACTGAATTATATGGGTTGGAAGGGACCTTAAAGATCATCTTGTTCCAACACCCAGGCGATAGGCAGGGATGCCTTCCACTGGATGAGATTGCTCAAGGCCCCATCCAACCTGGCCTTGAACATTTCCAGGGAGTGGTCATCCACAACCTCCCTGGGCAACCTGTTCCAGTATCTCACTACCCTCACTCTAAAGAATTTCTTCCTTATATCCACACTAATCTCCCCTCTTTCAGCTCAAAGCTATTGCCCCTCATTCTATCAAAACAAGCCCTTATAAAAAGTCCCTCTCCAGCTTTCTTGTAGGCTCATTTCAGGTATTGGAAGGAGGCTCTAAGGTCTCCTCAGCACCTTCTCTTCTCTAAGCTGAACAACCCCAACTCTCTCAGTCTGTCCCCACAGGGGACCCCTCTGATGATCTCCGTGTTTCTGGACCTGCTCCCACAGTTCGATGTCCTTCTTCTGCTGGGTGCAGCATAACTGGACACAGTACAATATCTCCAGTGAAAGACATTTGTAAGTGCCAGAAGGCTGGTGCCACCTTGAATGTATTGTTAATATTCTGGTTATCATGCAAGAAGTCATCGATGAACAAGTTTAAGCAGTGTGCAAACAACGTTACCTGCTGAGAAGTGTTAAGGTACCTATCATACCATGTCAACTTGACAGGCTTCATGTTGTGTTTCTGATTATATTTAGTCATATAAAATTAACTTCTCCTAATGTAACGCGTTGGGTACACCAACGTGGACAAAGCAATATTTATTTAGGCTAAAACCTATTTGTATTCAGATTTACTAATGAGAATCACAATGTGATCAAAATCCCCAACTCATTTAATGCATTTCTAGAGCTACAGGGCTGGAGTGTCTCCAGCCTTAATCCATCCAAGAGGTGATAAAGCAGGAAGGTTTTGCTGATGGCCTCCTTGTCCAGTGGCTCTGGGCTCTGCATGGCTCCTGCCTGGCTGCTGCAAGAGTGGAGCTGTCTCCCGCTTGATTGGTGTTGTGCTCCCTTCCACAGGGGTGTTTTTAGGGCTATTTACAGCAATTTTTAGGAACAGACTAATGCCTCCCCAACCTTTCTATGTTTTTTCCTCCCTTTATTTCCCTTTTGTCCTCTTTGTAATGTTTTTCCTTCTCTACTTTTTATGCCCCACTTTTCCTCTTTTTTCCTTTTTCATTTTTATTCCTTTTTAAAATTTTTTGCTCTTTTTGACATTTTGTCTTCCTTTATCTTTTTTTTTTCCTTTTTATTTCCATTTTCTTTTTTTCTTCTTGTTTCCCTTTAATGCTTTTCCCTTTTTTACTTTGTTTTATTTTTTTTTAAACATTTCCTCCCCACTTTCTTCATTTTTCTTTTCTTCCTTTGTTTCATTTTCCCTCTATTTTTATTTCATTTCCCTCCTCTTTTCCCCCTTTTTTATCCTTTGAACTTTTATTATTGCCCTTTCTTCTCTTTTTTTTTTTGTCCTTTTCTTTCTCCTTTTCCTTCTTGTCCCCCCTTTTCTTATTTGTCTTTTCTAATAGTTTTCTCATGAAAAGAGGATAGTTCAGACTCTTCAATGACAGGATAAGGGCAACAGGTAAAAACTGGAACACAGCAAGTTCCACCTAAACACAAGATAAAAAATCCTTGCTACAAGGTTGCTGGAAACTTGGAGCAGAGAGGTTGTGGAGTCTCCTTCTCTGGAGGGATTCCAAACCCACCTGGACATAGTGATTCTGGACAACTCACTGCGGGTGATCCTGCTTTAGCAGAGGGTTTGGACGCGATGATTTTCAGAGGTCACTTCAAACCCCCACCATGCTGAGATTTTGTGGAATGGACTTGTTTGTGTTTCCTAAATAATCCCTAATCTATGAATAGAACTTTTGGTCCAATATTCACCAAAAGAGCTTTGATTAAGTCAAAAGGAGAAAAATATAAGACATCTAAACCTACCAGCAGTTGCAGGCAGAACCTTTGGTTCTTTGCCTCTGAAAGCTTAAGGTTCAGTGACCTGTTCCTACCCCACTGGCTGTTGGGAAAGGATCAGGGTTTATTAATTATTATAAAAGCCAAAGAGGAGATCTTCTTAATTAAAAACTCACAATTCAACTTATCATTTTCCACTATTTTCAAATTTGCTGTCTCTGTGCTCAGATAAGCCCACCCCTTATACTGAAGCTGATTGTTTAGAAGAATTTGAGGAGAAAAGCATGCAAAATTTAAAAGCTTCTGCTGTTTGTGCAGAAGATGTGAAGGTAAAAATAACGAGTGAAATTAGCCAGTGTAATAAAAAGGGGAGGACATGACACAAAAAATGACTTTTTTATTAATGCTCCTAACAATGTCAAGGCTTAAAAGCTGAAATTTGGCATGGAACGAGTCCTAAGTTTTATATTAGAGGAAATAAAGTGACTGATTTACGGGCACTTGAAAATTACTTCCCATATTAGCTCATTAATGGCTAAATTGTGCTTTGTCCTTAGGCAGCAACACCCCTTTAGCCTGGGATGCTCTGCTTTTCCTACCCCATGGGCCTTCCAAATTTTCAGCACAGTCCAAGGTCAAGATCAAAGTCATAATTATTAAACTCACCATTATTAGGAAAATCAAAATATTTAAATACATTATAACACTATTGTTTCTGTGAGATACAGGCAGGTGAAAGCATCCTAGTACTCAATGAGTAGGCATGGCAGGTTACATTTTTCTTTGTGGCCAAGACCTCCAGCACCAGTTTTATAAGTTCTATTTCTTGGATTGTAGTGACAGCAAAATGACAAGTTTTGGTCACCTGGGATTTTATGGGATTCTGTGAAGGAAAGGAATTCAGGAAAGAGTTGTCAGGCATTGCAACAAGTTGCTCAGGGAGGTGGTGGAGTCACTGTCCCTGGAGTTGTTTAAGAAACATGTAAATATGGCACTTCAGGACATGGTTTAATGGCCACAGTGGTCTTAGGTTTATGGTTGGACTCAACCACCTTAGAGGTCTCTTCCAACCAAAACAATTCTAAATCCCATAATAGTCTTCACTTTGCAGCCTCATGGCAGAAAGGGGATGTTGCTGGAGCACTACTTCAAAGGACTTGGCAATTTAGCAAGTCAAATAAATAATGAAATCATGAAACTTTCACTTGGGAAGTGACTAGGAATCCATCTGCCTTCGTCTTTGCTTGGTGCTGGGTGGAAGCAGGGGAAAACACACAGCGATATTACCTGGGCTAATGTGAGCACAGCTCAATTCACGAGAGAATAGGTGCACAAATGTGGGTGGCACACAAGTGTAAGCCCCAATTCAAAATGTGTCCCCGGTTGCCTGGAGGAGAAAAAAACAAAACACACCACCACTTCTGGCAAGTGTAGAATGCATTATCTCTGTGTTATAGCTGGGAGATACCAGAGGAATTTCAGTGTCAAATATTTGTATATGAGTCCAATTTATCAGCAGCAAATATTGACCATTCAGGTCTTAGATATTTTAAATAATTTATTCTAAATATTTTGATACCGGAGTAAATTAATGCTGAAGCATTTCTTTGTTTGTGCCAAATCAGTGCTTCCCAGTAGGAAGTTAGTCCATCTTTGCAAGCAAGCTTTCATTCTCAGTAGGCAGTCCATTTCTGTAGAGTGCCATTAAGTTAATTTCAAAAAGAACCAGTAAAGGTATATGGAGCAGGCAGTAATAGCATGGAAAATATCCAAAATTACTAGACCCCAGCAACAGAACTTCAATGCCATTTTCATGCACTAATAATTTGTAGTTTACATATTGAAGGTAACTATAAACTGACTACTTCCTTGGATAAGTCTTGCAGGTAATTGCAAATATGCTGTTAGTGCTGCACCTTTCCCTGTCTGAGAGCAGCATCTCCAGGAGCAAGAACAGAAAACACCATTTTCA
This sequence comes from Melanerpes formicivorus, assembly GCF_026170545.1. Lineage (NCBI taxonomy): Eukaryota > Metazoa > Chordata > Aves > Piciformes > Picidae > Melanerpes > Melanerpes formicivorus. Next base: position 28,066,486 of record NW_027142358.1, read on the forward strand.
TGTTATTAGCAAGAAGTGACAGAGAGTTTCTGTGTCACCAGGAGTATTAAATTTACTTGTGATCAAAGTCTGGCAATTTTAAAGATAGATTTCCATACAATGGCAACGTTCTGCAGACTATTGTTTTTCATTTTAGTCAAATCTTGTCTTAAAAATGCATATTTGATGAATATACTTAAGTACAAACATGCAAAAATGCATATTTTGAGTCAGGAAAAAAATCTTTCAGATCTACCTTTTATTTTGACTGAGAAATTTAGTGCTTGGAATGAACATTATTACATGCAACATTATTGACTCTTGGGTGTAATCCAAAGTAATTTGTAGGAGAAGTGGGACACAAACTTTCCTGTTGCTTCAAAGGTTTGCATGAAGAATTCTCTGTTTTCACATTGCAACAGCTTCTAGCTGGATTGCTTTCATGTGAGAACCTGTAGGTTGTATCTAAATAGAAGACTGGACAAGATGTTCTTTCTTCCAAAACTAAACTGCCCATCATTCAAACTACTGGTGCTGCTCAGTTTGATAATGGTTGTGGACTTTCAGACCATGTATCCAGCAGTTTTGCTTCACTGAAGCCAGAGCAGATTTTGAAGGTGAAAGAATGGTCTGCCTGGTCCCCTGCAAAGGAAAGAATTCAATGGGTTTCACTGCTCTTTGCATCAGAAACTATATTTGGGACAGGGGTTTTCTTAGCAGAGCTCACAACAGAAAATTCTGGTGAACTCTCCCAATCACAAAAGTTCCCATATCTGACTCACAAGGTCTCTTCCAACCTGTTATTTCTTCACTCAGAGAATCTACATTTCACAGTTCAAAGATTTTTTCAAGATTTGAGGCCACAATTTTCCTTAAACATCTATCTATCTATGTCCTGGTGGATGTTTAGGGATCTTGGAATCACTTTTCTTGAACATCACAATCATAAAATCATAGAATAGATTGGGTTGGAAGGGGCCCTTGAAAGTCATCTTGTCAAAGACCCCTGCAGTAAACAAGGATCTGTTTACACAGAACAATTAGACCGTTGTTTTGCAGCAAACTAGGTGATGGGACAATAGAACAGTTTGCCCAAGGAGATTGTGGATGCTCTTTCCCTGGAGATATTCAAGGGCAGGTTGAATGGGGCTTTGAGCAACCTGATCTAGTGGAAAGTGTCCCTGACCTTGGCAGAGGCCTTGGAACTAGGTGGTCTTTAAGCTACCTTTCAACCCAAATTATTCTGTGATTCCATGAAACAATATTTGTTGCAAAATATTATTGTTTCTCCTCTAAGGGATCACAGTAAGTTTTTCTGATAGACACAATCAAGGACTGAGATCGATGCTAAAATGTGTGAATTCTTTTGTAGAACTTGATAGACCAGAAAAACTGCCCCAGAACCACTGAAGTGGCATCACTTGGAATATTTGGAAAGAAAAGCTAGAAAGTGTGTGAGAGACTGAGATCACTGCTTGCAAAATGAGCAGTTTCCATCCATTTAACTGTAGCCCAGATTTCACCAGCAGTGCCAAGTGGAGATCTTACAGTTGGCATAGCAGGCAGGTGGTAATTTCAGGGCTGGGCCAACTCTCCTGCTAGGAACATTACAAACTTGATTTTGGTCATGACAGCAGAAGCCAGGATAACAAATTAGGAAATGTGGCCTGTAAATCACAAAACAACATCTCTCCCCTTAAAAAAAATAGAAGATATTCAGCGAGAAGATTATTCAGTGAGAAGAGAGGACGTTAATAAAACAACCCATTTGTCCATTGGCCATCTAAGAAGATTTCATCACCAAAGGGATTTTTTCCCCAAAATTCCAATAAACCAGATACATTCCAGTGAGCAAAAGATTTATGTCAGGTGTCTTCAAGTAAGCAATTCCCTTTTTTCACCTTCCCATATGCCTTGATGTCCTCAATTAGTCTGAACATCACATGGAAAATGAAACTTCTGCATTTTGGAGGTATCTAAAAGCCTCTGGATCTAATGCCCAGTTTAAAGAACAGCTCACCCCTTTCCAAACCTAAGAAAAAGGCTTTGTGCGGCTGAGTGCTGGACATGGACTTGCTCCCTCTTCATGAAGGCAAGAAAAGGTGTTCCTGTGTCTTCACTGGGGATGATGACCCATCCTGACCCTGCTCCTCCTCAGCTCCAGCTGCCTCTCCCCAGGGCACGAGGATGGTAAAAGGATTGTAAAGGCTGAGAACAGAAGCACTAACTCATAACCCTCCCGTAGGGATGCCCTGTAGGCAGCGGAGGAAATGTGGTAAGTACAACTAAAATTGGATTTAATAATTGCCACTAATAAAGGGGCAGCCAGTTCCTAGGCTGTCGGCAAAATTAATTGCTCAAGGCACATTAACAGTGTATTAGTTAACACATACACAGTGAGTAAATTGTAATTAAACTAACTAAATAGTAAATAAGTGGACGACGCATGACAATGGCTCCTTGAAAAATCCTTTAGCTACTAGTGATAATTATCGAGTTGCACAATCTAAACCAAAAAAAACCCACCCAAACCAATGCACACATTTTTCAGTCTTTAACATCTTTTTGATGGGCCTTTGTAGTTGTTGGTTTTTTTTTTTTCTTCCCCTCTTGGTAAATGAAAGAATGATGTCACACAGCAGCATTAAGGACTATTAAGCAGGCCATAGCTAACATTTCGCTGCATAAATTATACATAAGCTGACACTTTTATGCACTTGGTGAAGAATGGCTTCATGGGTTATGCAATCTTTTCCAAAACAAGTTCCAAAGAATAACATCACCAGCTCTGTTTCATAGCTACAAATTGGTAACCGAATTAACATTCATTTATGAAGTTTACATGGAGAACTCCTCGAATTCAAATGCTTGCAGATTATAATTTATTTTTATCTGAGCTATAATTTTTCATCTCTCGCTTTTGCCAAAGTCAATATAACCTGAGCCAAACTCTCTTTCCAGTTCTCCGTTTGTACCCTCCTGTTCTTGGCTACTTATCTAGCTGAGTCTTTTTGAGCTGGAAAGGTAAATAAATGAGCTTGGTTCACCAAACAAGTCTCTTCATAGAATCATCAAATCACAGAAATCAAATCACAGAGGGACAGGTAAAGGTCATCTAGTCATGCAGTCAGCAGGGATATCTTCATCTAAAGCAGGTTGCTCAGAGCCCCAAACAACTTGATCTGAAATGGTTCCAGGGGTGAAGTCTGTCCCACCTCTCTAGACAATCTGGGCCAGTGTCTCACCACCCTCAGTGTAAAACATTTCTTCCTTATCTCTACTCTAGATCTGTCTCTTTTAGTTTGGGTTGTTGTGGCCCCAGTGCAGGACCCAATACTTCATTTTACTGAACCTCATCCCATTGACCTCAGTCCATTGATCACTCTGTAGAGCCTTCCTACCCTCAAGCAGATCAACACTCCTGTCCAACAGTCCTTCCTGCACAAGACCAAATGGACCACAGTCAATTTTCTACTTGTTTCAGCTTCTTCCAGATATTTTATCTTGCAAAGTTTGAAAAGCAATTATTTCTCAAAATTTCAGGGAGAAAAAAATGTATTCAAGACTAAATCCATCCTATCTCATTGCAAAAACACTTAACCAATTTTCTTTATTTGACCATGAGTTTATCTAACCATATTTCGTGTGTCTGCGCGCTGATGTCTTGAACAAGTTGACAGCCAGTGAGGCCAAGGTGCAGAAATAACCAGGTGAGATCCTTTGACTGATGGCATACAGGAAGCTGGATTGTATGATCAGGAGTGGTCCTAGGTTGATGATTGGACTCAATGATCTTGGAGGGCTTTTACAACCATAACATTCTATGATCCATAGTTTCATAGTTTCATAGTTTCATTCAGGGTTGGAAGGGACCACAAGGATCATCTAGTTCCAACCCCCCTGCCATGGGCAGGGACACCCTACACTACATCAGGCTGGACAGAGCCTCATCCAGCCTGCTCTTAAACACCCCCAGGGACGGGGCCTCAACCACCTCCCTGGACAACCTATTCCAGGGTTTCGCTGCTCTCATGGTGAAGAACCTCCTCCTCACATCCAGCCTGAATCTCCCCACCTCCAGCTTCATTCCATTCCCTCTAGTCCTATCACTACCTGAGATCCTGAGAAGTCCTTCCCCAGCCTTCCTGTAGGCCCCCTTCAGATACTGGAAGGCCACAATGAGGTCACCTCGGAGCCTTCTCTTCTGCAGACTGAACAGATGATTCTATAACTTTTTCCATCTATTAGATCTGCTAGCCACAGGTGAAGCTTGAACTTCACTGATAAAAGCATTACAGAGTATACCTTGCATGGATTGAGGGGAGAAGGAAATGAAATATATAAAAAGGCTTATTATGACCAAAATTGTTCTTTAAACTACACAGCTTTTAAACTTTTTCACAAAGCCTAATGGTGTCATTCAAATCCAAGCAGCCTTCTCCTAAGTCCTCTAAGAAATCTGTGACTTTAGAAAACTTAATTTAAAAAAAATGCCTAGACTAACCTAAAACTGCTGGAGTTTCATGGAAAAGGACAATTTGTTGCCTTCTTTCTGTTGATTTTTACCTTTCTCCCATTGCAAAATCACAGCTAAAGATGTGTTGATGCCTTTCAGGCTGTCACTGGGCAAAATAATTATAAATCTATGAAACCCCCCCAAAGCCAATTGAATTTAACTATTCTGTTGCTCATTTTCACTAATTCAGGGTTGAACTTCAAACCTTACAGGACTACTTATAGAAGTCAGTAAGAATTTTTTTTTCCTTCAGAAAGAAATATTAAGTATATAAAATATAGCAAAGTTGTGTTAAGAGGACTTGAAGACATGAAATGGAAAAAGCTCTATAATCCTACTTCAAAAAAAAAGGAATACTTATAAAATGGGAGTTTGGGGTTTTCTTTCTTTTTTGCATTGTTTTTCATAACTGCCATTTAATCCAATGGATTAGATCATTCAGGGCTCTAAATGAAACACAGAAATTCCTCTCTTTGTCAGCGCTGGAGAACATAGCATGCAGCTGGGTCTGTCCTGGATCTGCTGCTATTCAATATTTCATTAACAACTTGGATGACAGAACAGAGACTATACTTTGGATGACACCAAACTGGGAAAGATTGCAAGTACTAAAACTCAAAATCATTTTGGAGCAAGCATCTTAATGATGACATTTAATAGAGATGAGTGTAAGGCAATCCATATCGGAAGAAAAAACAAATCCACATAAATACTGTGGTGGATGTAGGTAGAAAGTGACCTCAAGGCTACAGAAGACCTCAAAGTGTTTGTGAGTCAACAAATGCATTGTTGTTACAAAAAGCAAATAAATGTAATGTTTTAGAATCATAGAATAGGGTGTCCCTGCCCATGGCAGGGGGGTTGGAACTAGATGATCCGTGTGGTCCCTTCCAACCCTGAATGAAACTATGAAACTATGAAACTATAATATGTCATGTTGGAAGGGATGTTTAAAGGTCAATCCTCTCTGCAGTCAATAGGGACATCTGTAACTAGATCAGGCTGCTCAGACCCCCTTCCAACCTGACCTAGAATAATTCCAGGGATGGGGCATCTACCACCTCTCTAGGCAGCCTGTCCTATGGTTTCACCAGCCTCAGTGTGAAAAAATTCTGCCTTCTCTCCATCCTGAATCTCCCTCTTTTACTTTAAACCATTGTCCCTTGTCTTGTCAAAAAAGTCCCTGCTCAAATGTCTGTCCCCAGCTTTTTTATCAACCCCTTTAACTAATGAAAGACCACCGGAAGCTCTCACTGGAGCCTTCTCTTCTCCAGGCTGAACAACCAACTCAGTCTGGCCTCACAACAGAGGGGTCCCAGCCCCCACATCATTGTTGTGGATCTCTGTGAAGCACCATTTAAGTCTTCATGAAAATAAAATGTTCATTTCTTGGCATTAGTCTTTAGAAAAGAGATGAAGAAAAAATGGTAGGAAGTGCAGAGGAAAATAATAGGAAATATGAAGCATTGTAGAGAAGCTGTGATGAGTTTGGTTTGCATTGAAAGAGTAAAAGGATACTCAGTATTATTTTTATTTAAATATGGTTTTGGATGCATGCTTGCAAGCATAGGTATGTTTAAATAAGGTGTAAACCTTTATTTTAAATCATTATTTTAAACAAGTACTTTTTTCCCCTGTCCAGAAAGAGTTGGACAAGAAGTAACAGGTTTTAGCTTGCAGAAAGGGAGGTTTTCTATCTGAAAGGATAATTAGGCAGTGGAGCAAATTACCAAGGGAGGTTATGAAACTCACTGGCAAATTTTAAGAACAGATTAGACATACATCTGCCAACACTCATGTAATTTCAGTTGGTCCAGCTCCAGGACACTGAAGGAAAAGGGTTCAGATCCATCTTTCCTGATGGGAGAGACACCTAACTCTGGGAACTGATCACTCTGGGAACCTCCAAAGGGCCATTTTAAGGGCAGAGGTGATAACTTCTATATACTACAGAGCCAGAGGTGACTGCGTTCCTCATATCCTTGCTGGAGCTGGCTGGAATCAATCCAGACAGGGATATCTTCCAGCACGGGATCCATTTTAACATCCCCTCCACCCCTCTAGCTTCTCAGAGCTTCTCTATATATTGAATAATATATCATAGAATTAGAGAATGTTTTGGTTTGGAGGAGACCTTAAAGATGGTCTAGTTTCAGCCCCTGTGCCAAGGGACACATTCCACTAGACCAAATTACTCAAGCTCCATTCAACCTCACATTGAACACTTCCAGGACTGGGGCATCCAAAACTTCTCTGGGCAACTTCTTTCAGTGTCTCTCCACTCTCATGGTGAAGAGTTTCTTTGTGATGTCTAATCTACATCTAACCTCCTTCATCTTGAAACCATTACTCCTCATCCTATCATTACACTCCAAATGGGAAGCAGTCTCCAGCAGAGAGTGTAAGGCAGAATAATAGAATCATAGAATTGATTTTGTTAGAAAAAACCTCTAAGATCATCAATCCAGCCATCAACCTAAAGTCACCATGGCCATTAAATCATATCTCAAAGTGCCATTGCTACTTGTTCCTTGAACACCTCCCTGGGCAACCTATCAGCCGTTTTCATGATGTACGTCAATCAGATAAAAATAAGGGTATCAAAAATAAAAGTAGAGGTACATAAGTACCTGAAAATAATATGGTTTTAGTCACAGTTCCTGTATTCAGGTACCTGCACCATCTATAGTCATCCAACACCACCACCACTAATCAATCCCCATAGGATTCCTTGGAAGCATGCCATCAAGAAATGAAAAAATATCAAATTTTACCTTGTTCTTTTACAATTTAATGCCCACTGCACCCCCCAAAATACATTGTGTCAGGGGCATATCCCCTCAATAACAGCCTGCGTTTAAAATGTCTGTCCAGGAATTCTGCCCTTTGCTAACAGACTAAATGCTCCTACATGGCTTCCTCTGTGGCCACACTCGTGCCCATCTGCTCGGATGGCTTGGTGCCTGTGGCAGGTCGGCGTGCCAGATTCATTGGGTCAGGGATGCCAAGCTATGACAGCAGTAGATGGACAACCTGCCTCTCACTGCCATGTTCTCTGTTCCAAAATCAGCCTATTTCTCCATGATGTTGTGTAGCGAGTATCAGGTAGCAGACTGAAAGTGCCTGAAGGTTGGAGAACGTAAATGGTTTGGGGGTATTTGCTCTTAAAAAAAAAAAAAAAGAAGAAAAAAAAATCAGCCTTCTATGGAAACATCTCAAGGCCATTTGGGAGATAATATATTATAAAAATATTGCCCACAGGAACACTCTGAAAGCAAACCTTTGGCAGTGTTTCAGTAGCTGCATTAGGCAACTCATAGGCAAAAGAACACTCCCAGCTCTTCCCAGCAAGGGTTCTGGTTTGCGTGTCCAGGGCCTCTCTCGCTTTAGAATATGAAGAACAAAACAGTATGGACAAACAGACCACATCACCCAGAACAGGATCAATCCATCAGGGTTAACAAAACACAAAGTACATCCTTGTGGTTAAGGATGCCCAGCTCCACCTAGCTCCAGGCACAGCTCCCACTCCCTGAAGGTGAGGTGAGAGGGCAGGATTGCTGCCAAAAGTGGGATGGGTGCTTTAGCTGATGTCCAAAATCTACTACCTCAGAGTGTGTTTGAGTGTCTGTTCAGGGGCAATCACGCAAGAATGGGTTTAACAAGGGTGAGACAAACTTCACTCAGACAAAAATGTATGGAAAACCTTTGCCAGGAGATGGAGTGGGTGAGAAGAAGGAGCTCTCTTGCTGGGTCTCTCATCCTTTCCTCTCACAGAATCCCAGCTTGGCAGGGATTGGAAAGGACTTCACCTGCTTCAACCCCTGTGCTAAAGCAGGGTCACCCACAGCAGTTTGTCCAGGATCACAATGGCCAGGTGGATTTGGAATGTCTCCAGAAGAGACCACACAGCCATTTTCTGCATATGAATGAAATGATTTAATCTGTCATTTAAAGCTGTTCCACAAGCATTAAAAGCTGGTGCACATTAAAGGCAAGTCAAGATGATGAACAAAAGGAAGATATTTTTCTCACTGATGAGAAATTGATGTCCTTAGAAAATGAGTTGATGCAGTGACATTTTACTGGGTGCTCATTTGGTTGAGATAATTGGTAGATGTGAAAGTCAAAAAAAGTTAGGGATAGCTTATTTGGTACAATAAAGAAGAAATCAACTCAAAAGTGTTTGTTTCTTGTTGCTGTGTTGCTATTACAAAAGACTGAGAAAAGTACAGGATCCAACATCAAGCTATAAGAAATATCAGAAGTTTAACAGCTTAATGACCATGGTGGCAGTTGATCTCGCTGATCTTAGAGGACTTTTCCAACCAAAATGATTCCATGGTTGTCTGAAAAAAACAATCAAAAAACCCTCTGTAAATTTAGAGAAAGAGTTGCCATAAATGACACCTGAATGTGTGGTCTCCAGTGATCAGAAGAAGAAAAGGTCAAGGAAGTAGACAGGTTGTAAAAAAATCACAGCTCTCTGTGTAGAATCATAGAATCATTTTGGTTTGAAGAAACCTTTAAGATCATCAAGTCCAACCATTAAACCAGCACTGCCAGATCAACACTAATCCGTGGCCCTCAGCACCACATTTGTATGGCTTTTCCATCCCTTCAGGGATGGAGATTCCACCTCTGTCTGGGGCAACCTAGTCTAGGCCTTGAGAATCCTTGTGAGGAAGAAATTGTTCCTCATGTCCAACCTAAACCTCCCCTGGAACAATCTGAGGCCATTTCTTCATTGTCCTATCAGTTGTTAGCTGGGAGAAGAGACTCTACAACTACCTGAAAGGTGGTTGTAGCCAGGAAGGGGTTGGCCTCTTCTCCCAGACAACCAGCACCAGAACAAAGGGACACAGTCTCAAGCTGTGCCAGGGGAGGTTTAGACTCGAGGTGAGGAGGAAATTTTTCACCGAGCGAGTCATTCGTCATTGGAACAGGTTGCCCGGGGAGTGGTTGAGTCATTGTCCCTGGAGGCGTTCAAGAGGAGATTGGACGTGGCACTTGGTGCCATGGTCTAGTCATGGAGTCTGTGTTGATAGGTTGGACTCAATGATCCTTGAGGTCCTCTCCAACCTAAGTTATACTGTGATACTGTGATACTGTGACTGCAGACTGACCTCTATCTCACTCCAACCTGCTTTCAGGGAGTTGTAGAGAGCCAGAAGGTCTCCCCTCAGCCTCCTTTTCTCCATGCCAAACAAGTTCAGCTACCTCAGCTGCCTCTCACGCAGATGCTTTCCTCTGGATGCATCCCCTGATACCTTCCTTTCTGTGTCACCTCTATGGTACATCATGCTACCAAAAATCTAAGTGAAATTAGTGGACTGCTGAAAATGGATCGGCTGTAAAATGCCAGGTCATACCCAGTGCTTGCTCCCCAAGCCAAGAGGAAGTCATCACATCCCTTCTCATTTGAGCTCTATAAACCATGACACTATCCCCTTGGAGTGAAAGCTCTTCTGGAGGATACCAACGTTCCTCCCCCCACCCCAAAAAATAAAAAATAAAAAAGAAGAAAATGGAAAATCAGAACAAGAAGAGTCCTGCTGAAATAGCACAAATATCATCTCTAGGAGGGAATGCCTTCCTGAGGAACCATGTCAAAAATGCCCCTGGTCCAGGACTACAGGGCACAGGCTGTGGTTCAGTCCTAAAGATCTCACGTGCACATTCTCAGCCATGTAGAAAATTATCCCCAGCAAAGCTGGTCACGTATTAAGCACCACACTTCTTGCTGCTTTCAGGAGTCAGTCTGAGGTGCCTGACATGCAGGAAGGTGGACGCGCGGAGACAGAATGAGTGTAGATCATTACAGGAACCACAGAGGGCAAAACGGTGAGTGATGGGGCCATAATGGAAAGTCAGGAGTGTGACAGCAGGGACGCTGCCTGTCTGATCTGCAGCTTTGAATGATCCTGCACAACCTAAAGAAACAAACTCATCTAATAATTCATCGTTGGTGCCAGTTTTGATTCGACCTCTGAATATGTCTGCTTACCATTGAGGTTCATTGAATATTAAGGGGACAAGAGAAAGTGTGAACCAACAAAAACTAAACAGGGCTTGAGTATACCCCTCTGTCTATCTGGCAAACATGCTCACCCTCACCTCCTTTTGTATGACTGATTATAAAGGAAATGGTGAAAATGGACTTGGGGATGTTGGTCAAGAGTTGGCTGAAGATGGCTGAAGATGAGCCAGTGTGTACCCAGGTGGCCAAGAAGGCAAACAGCATCCGAGCCTGGATCAGCAATAGTGTGGCCAGCAGAACTTAAGTAGAGAGGTGATTGTGCCCCTTTACTTGGCACTGAGGAGATCACACCTTGAATTCTGTGATCAGCTTTGGGCCCCTCACTCCAAGGTACTGGAGCATGTCCAGAGAAGGGCAACAAAGCTGGTGGAACTGGGGTTGTTTGTCCTGGAGAACAGATGGCTGAGGGAACATCTTTTGGCTCTGTACAGCTCCCTGAAAGGATTGGTATGTGGGGGGATGTGACCGTTTGAGGCTGTGCCTTTAAGAAAGGGACAGTGGTGGGACACTCTGGCTGGTTGGTCTCTTCTCCCAAGGAACAAGTGACAGGACAAGAGGAAACTGCCTCAAGTTCTACCAGGGAAGGTTTAGGTTGGACATGAGGAACAATTTCTTCCCCCAAAGGGCTGCCCAGGACAGTGTTGGAAACACTGTCCATGGAGAGATGTAGGATGTAGTGCTGAAAAACATGGTTTAGTAGTTGAGCTGGCAGTGCTAGGTTAATAGTTCAACTTGACAACCTTAAAGGTCACTTCCAACCTTAGTGATTCTATGATTCAGTGGTCATATCTATATTTCCACAGCACAAGAACTTGAAGCTGGGATAAAATCTCCACTGTGCCAAACGCTGGCTCAGCACCATCACAGGAGATGACTGTTGCCTTGAAGGGAAACAATGCCAGCAGATGGAAGAGGAACGTGGGAACAGAAATGAGTTGCCCATGGTGACGTGTGTGCCTGGGTGCCTGGTCCCATGAGTTTCTGTCCAGCCAGGTCTGGATGGCACTGTGGCTGAGAACATGGTAATGGCTTAATTTCTTTTCAAGGACACAAGTAAAGCAAGCCATCCTGCTTTATTTTATTAAAGTCATATGTTATTCTGGAATTCTGTGTTGCTGTTATTCTGCCTGCTTAGTCTGGCAGTCCAACCATATTTGAAAAGCAATAAAATAAAATATTACAACACCCTCAACCCTCTCCCCCCCCCCCCCCCCCCCCCCGCCAATACTCCAGAAATCCACTCCCTTCTGTAATTACAGTTTAACGTTGAACATACTTTGTACTTCTCATCCAGCAAACTTTGCTACAAGTACTTAGCCTGAAATTATGATGCACCAGAGTAACATACATTTGCTGGCAATGAAAATGGGAAATAATTTCTCTTTTATAATTAGGGGATGTCTGCAGGATGGAGGTGCTATTTGTTTGTCATCACAGAATATGCCTGCCTTGTGTCAGGCAATCAGTTTGACATGTGGAGTTAACTTCAGGTTAGCCAGGCCAGGCACAGACATTTGTTCTCCATTTTCTCTACAGTCTTGCAGCAATTCTCTCTGCAGCTACCTGAAAGGAGGTTGTAGTGAGGTGGGGGTCACTCACTTCTGCCTTTTATCAGGTGATAGAATGAGAGGAGTTGTCCTGAAATTGTGCCAGGGGATGTGTAGGGTGGACATGAAGAGCAATTTCTTTCCTGAAAGAGTGGTCAGACATTGAAACAGGCTGCCCAAGGAGACAGTGGAGTCATCGTCCCTGGAGAATGTTCAAGAAATGTATGGACACAGCATCTGGGGACATCCATGGTGGTGTTGACAGTTGGACTTAGTATCATAGTATCAGTCAGGGTTGGAAGGCACCACAAGGATCATCTAGTTCCAACCACCCTGCCATGGGCAGGGACACCCCACACTAGATCAGGCTGGCCAGAGCCTCATCCAGCCTGGGCTTAAACACCTCCAGGGATGCCACCCCAACCACTTCCCTGGACAACCCAGTCCAGGGCTTCACCACTCTCATAGTGAAGAACTTCCTCCTCACATCCAGCCTGAATCTCCCCACCTCCAGCTTCATTACATTGATGATCTCGAATTGTGTGATTCTATATTCTAAGGTCAAAACACAAACCTTTAAGTGTGCTGTACAGAAAGGCCAGGTTTTCTTGTAAGAAATGTTTGTTTGCAGTATTTTCAATCTCTTCTTCTCAAAATTCAGCAAACCTACAGAGAGACATTTTCCTTATCCACACAAACTGGGACACCACAAGCTTGAAGAATATTTGGAGACACCATCTTAGGAACTGAGACCGTGTGAACAAAGTTTGGGAAGCAACAGCTTTTAATTGAATGGCTCCAGTAGTAATTACTATTTTCTGTCTTGTTAATTAATGATTTACAAATGGCAGCCGGAACAGTATGGTTAAATTACTTCTTTGAGATGACTTAGAGCTTGAAACAAGTTGCAATTACCTTCTGTCAGAATTTTGTCTTTCTTTTTTTTTTTCTTTTCTTTTTTTTCTTTCACTGGTAATTTCTCTTTGGCCCTGCTAGAGAAGTCAGAAATTGGAGTGGAAAAAAGAAATAGTGTGATCTATGTCCTTCCCACCAAAGTTACCTAGTCTGTTCACAAGCAATTCTCTATGTCCATGAGCAGACACTAATCACAGCTGAACAGTGCTTTAAAATCTATCCACTTCACCTACTTAAGTTCAGAAAAAGAAGTTTAACTCCTATTCTGGTTGGTTTCCCTCCTTTATACAACCTGTGTAGCTAGCACACTCTTTCCTTCAACGTGATCATTCTCACTGATGTCAATAAAACACCAGTACCAGCACAGCTGGTCAATCCTCATCTCTTACCCTGCTGAATTCAGTCAACAATTCAATTATGAATTCAGCAGATGTCACAGCTCTTGGGGCCACTGGGAATTTCTCATCTCTCATGCTCCTGTGAGGCCAAATTTTCAAAAGTGGCCTGAAATGTGGAAGGCACTCTCCAGGGACACAGTGGAAGAACCACTGGTTCGTTGGACATTTGGAACCAGAGACAAAATACAGGTAATTATCCATAAGGGAGACACTCTTTCTAGGAAGGGAAGTTAGAGGGAATGGAGTAGGTCTTGTTTATCTCCAGTTGCTGTGATCATAGGAAAAGCCAAGCATGAAGAACTCGAGCTCACTGTCTACTTATGTATGCAAATTGTCTTCTTTGTGCCTACATTAGACAGCAGCCCATGCGGGAGTAAACCGGATAGGTAATTATCCAGTCTGAATGTGCACATGGTGTTGCACACGGAGATGTGATGAGATGAGAACATACACATATTTAGTATGCACGTTTTTAAGGGCTGCTTTTGGAAACTTGATCCTTAGACAGGTGTACAATGTGATTATCATGTTTATTTGGCATTTCCTCAAGATCAAGAAATGCAGTTGCAAGAATCATACATTTGCCTTCGTAATTTAGAGGTATGACCATATCTCAGAGGTATGATCATATCTCAAAGGTATGATCATATCTCAAATGTCCTTTAAAAAAGTAAAGATAAGAGAAGAAGAGAAAAAAGAGGTTAGAGAGGAGAGGAGAGGAGAGGAGAGGAGAGGTTTGGAGAGGAGATGTTTGGAGAGGAGAGGTTCGGAGAGGTTTGGAGAGAAGAGGAAAGGAGAGGAGGCTCCAGAGAGACGTTTTTGTGGCCTTTCAGGACTTAAAGGGGATAATCATAAAGCTGGGGACAGAGTGTTGAGCAGGGTTTCTTGTGGGTGGTGGATAAGGGGTGGTGCTTTAAACTAAAAGAAGGAGATTCAGACTGGAGAGCAGGAAGAAAGGTTTTATACTGAGAGGGCTAAGACCCAAATTACCCAGAGAGGTGGTAGATGCCCCATCCCTGGAACCATCTGAGGTCAGGTTGTCTGGGGCTGTGAGCAACCTGTTCTAGTTGCAGACATCCCTATTGACTGCAAGGAGCTTGGACTAAATGACTTTCAAAGGTTCCTTCCAACCCAAACCATTCTGTGACTCTGTGACTATGACTACAACATGCATCCCCAGAGCAAGACGGGCACTGACTGAACACTCCTCCTTTCACAAAGTCATTTGTCTCCAAATTCACTTTATCAAGAGCTACACAGACTTTTGTCTAGGAAAATAAAATCAGTTTTACTCTCCAAACCAACTCATTAATTCCTCTGCAGAATATTTTCTACTTCACACAGCACACTGGAAATTTCTTCTCAAGGAAAGGAAGGGACTGGTGATCAAAGGCCACCACATTTGTCAGGGTGCAGCTGCAGTTCACTGCTCCTTTTTGAAAGCATGTACTAAAATTTCACTCATTTCCCCCTGAAGATTAAAGAGAAAACAAGACCTCACCATTGCCACAAACCCAGAAGGAAATAAGTACTGGACTGGAACTGAGAGGAAGTGGTCCAAGTGTTCTACAAAAGGCAGGGCCAGGTTGAAAGAGCTTCCTAATGCCAGTGTTCAGTTTACTTGAGACTGACCAAATGTATACATTTACTGATTTAATTTGTATGAACAAGCTGGAACAAGCCATGCTCTCCTAGAAAATCAGTACAGTTAATTGTACAGTTAATGCTGGCAGTGGTCTCCATGAACTGGTGACAGTGGCTTGTCTCTAGCTCGAGTCAATTTCAACTGGAAAAGAAAATATTTAAGAGTGGCAAATTCTTCACAGATGACCCAGTATTATGATGTGTTAGCAACAGCAACCCCAGCAACACAGTTTAGGGCAATAACTAAAATAACTGTCAAGGGGAGTACAATTATTTCATTGATTTTAGCATCTTAAAATTAGGTTCTAACTCAATAATTTCCAGCACAGAAGAATGATGGACACAGATCTCACAGAATCAAAGAATGGTTTGGGTTGGAAGAAACCTTTAAAGGTCATCCAGTCCAAGTCACCTGCAGTCAGCAGGGGCATCTGCAACTAGAGCAGATTGCTCAGACCCCCAGACAACCTGACCTGACCTGGAATGGTTCCAGGGATGGGACCTCTAACACATCTCTGGGCAACCTGGGCAAGGCTCTCACTACCGTCAGTGTTAAAATTTACTTCTTTCTTTCTAGTCTAAATCTCCCTCTTTGAGTTTAAATCTATCACCCCTTGTCCTGTCACAACAAACCCTGCTCAACAATCTGCCCTCAGCTTCCTGATTATCCGCTTTAAGTCCTGAAAAGCTACCAGAAGGTCTCCCTGGAGCCTTCTTTTCTCCAGGCTGACTCTCTGTGAGGAACAGCTGAGCTGACCACATCATTTCCCTGACTTCAGAATATTCAAAGGGATCTTTGGGTAAAGATACATGGAATGAAACTGATCCCAGCCCCATCATCCAGCCATGGCCCTTAACTCCAAATGCCAATTAAGAATCTCATTGTGGTCTTCCCTTCCTGCCATCCACGTCCCTGCATGTGAACAGCCTGAGAAAAGCTTTACACTGACAATACTGCAAGGCAAAGTTGTCACTTTTTCTCCTTCACAGAAGTGAAGTAAGAAATCAGACTTCCATAAATCGTGCTGACAGCCTCCCTGATTGGAGACACACTGTCCATTTCCAGTCTCAGATTTCTCCACACAGGGTGATAACAAGGAGTATAAATAAATGCCAACTGTTGCCTTGACTTTCATGGTACCAGTGCAATTATATTGGCAGGTGGGCAACCACTCTGCTTCCCAAGGGAAAACCAGGGACCCCTGCTTGAAGCACAACTGGAGCCAACTGGAGCCAACTCCATGGGGACAGGCTGGAGCTAACCCCATGGGGACAAGCTGACCACCTCTTTGTCAGTCACACCTCTCAGCCCAAAGCTCTTCAAATCCTGGAGATCAGCTCATAGCTGTGGCTTTTAATTTCTTTTTAGCAAGCCACTCTTTATTTCTTTTTTACTTTTACTTTTTAGCATGGCTACCAATATCATGTAGTAGATGGCATTTGGGATGTAGGGGGAAAGTAGGACCTGTTGGAGCAGGTCCAGAGGAGGCCACAGAAATGGACAAAGGGCTTCCGGCCCTTTGGTGTGAGGACAGACTGAGAGAGTTGGGATTGTTCAGCCTGGAGAAGACATGGCCCCAGACAGACCTTCTTCTGGCCTTTCAGTACTTAGAGGGACTGATCAGAAAGCTGGGGACAGGCTTTCAGCAGGGTCTGCTGTGACAGGACATGGAGTGATGGTTTAAACTCAGAGAGAGATTCAGACTGAAGAGAAGAAAACTATTTTTAACACTGATGGTGGTGAGAGCCTGGCCCAGCTTGCCCAGAGAGGCAGTAGATGTCCCATCCCTGGAACCATTCCAGGTCAGGTTGTTTGGGGGTCTGAGCAATCTGCTCTGGTTGCAGATGTCCCTGCTGATTGCAGGTGACTTAGACTAGATGACCTTTAAAGGTTTCTTCCAACCCAAACAATTCCATGGTGATTCTATGAATTTATGATTCACGTTGCTTTGAGCAAACTGATCCACTTGTATACATCCCTGCTCACTGCAAGGCAGTGTGACTAGATGATCCTTAAAAGTCCCTTCCAATGCAAAATATTCTGTGATTCTTTAATATTTGTATTTAATTCTATGATTCAATTCACTGATGAGTGAAGCATATGTCCCATCTGTCTTTACACAGGATCAGAAAAGAAATATCCCTGGACAACGAATATTTTTTCAAATGTGAAATAGAGACAATGAAAATCCAAGATCTCAGCTAAAGCAAGGAGTAAGTTCTCCTTTGGTTCAGCATGGTCTTACCAAGAGCAAGCTGAAAGACTCCACAGAAGAGGGGGGCAAAGAAAAAAAAAAAAACAGATACATTTAAAGCTTTACTATCCAGTAGAGGGTTAAATACTTGCTGTGCTGGCCAGGAGCTTCTCCACACGCCCATGTCCTGCTCTGCAGAGCAGTGAGCGGACCCTGCACATCTTGCTCCTGGGAGTGATGCACACAGCAGTCCTTCCACCAGCTCGCCTCCGAATAAACTATTCAGCTGCACGACAAAACATCAGCCGAGGCAATCACGTCCCTCAAAGATCACTCGGTGCTGAGGAACCAGCAGCAAGGGGGGAAAGTGCTTAGAAATTCACACTAGGGTCTCATGTTTTATTTTTACTGAGAAGCAAGGAATTGTCGCACCAGAGGAGATCAGTGATGGAGCCTGCCCCATGCCGTGCTGGTGGGCAGCACCCGCCTCTTCAAAGGAAGGTGAAACCCCCCATAAAGCCCCATCCAGCTCTTTCAGGGCAGCACAGTGGGCCAGGTTCTTTTCCCATGCCTCTACTGATCATCTCGCAGGGGTTTGATTACCCTTATCATCAGCTGAGCTTCCAGGGCTGGGTATTTTAATAACAGTCACCAAATGATCCAGCCCGCCCTGCAAGCCAGCCACAGCATTTGTTGCAATGACCCCCTGTGGTAGTGAATTGGGCAGATTGACTCTTGTATTGTATGAAGAAGGATTTCCTTTTGTTTGTTCACAAAGCATTGCCCTTTAATTTAATCATATCTCCCTTTGCTCTTGTACAGTTTGCTGTACTCAACCCATTCC
This sequence comes from Melanerpes formicivorus, assembly GCF_026170545.1. Classification (NCBI taxonomy): domain Eukaryota; kingdom Metazoa; phylum Chordata; class Aves; order Piciformes; family Picidae; genus Melanerpes; species Melanerpes formicivorus. The sequence continues at coordinate 28,084,564 of NW_027142358.1, forward strand.
ACCAGCCCTTACCCCCCCTTCCTTTATATTTTTCATACAATCTGGACATCTCCAACCGTTCCAATGCTGGTTATAATTATTTCTCTTAATTCAGTTATTTAAAAAAAGAAATAAAATAAAATCTGCTCGTGGCAGGATCTTTAGCAAAATTGATACAAATATTTTATTAGGATGATTAACAACGTTCAGCACAAGCTTGCTTGGGAGAGCATTTGAGAAGCTGAATGGCTCTGAAATTTGAAACAGATGCAAGACATATTCCATAAATAAAACCAGACCAAGTCAAACTCTGGCCTGCATAATAAGACATCACTCACTCTGTTTTCTCTGTATTTGCAGACATGTTGTTAGCTGCATTTATTACAAAAGTTAGGTGCTTATTTGGAAGCTTTCACTCCTGTGAGCTTGTGATACTTTCTGGAGAGCAAGAACCATAAATCATAGCACGCCGGTTTGAAAACCGTGTACCTCCAGATAACTAGCACTTGTCATTAGATTGTCTAAACCAGAGGATTAGCCAAAATACAGATGGAGAGGAAACGCAGACACTGTTTACGTCGAGTATCTTGGCCGAGAGCCCAAAGAAATTAGAATCGATATGGATATAGCATTTCTGAGGAGTGATGTGGCAAAAAGTGCAAGAAAATACCCTGACAGAGAAAATAAATAAAGCTGACAGAGGTTTAATTCTCTAGATCCTGTACCGTGGGTAAAAATTAGAAGCATTAAGCCATTAAATCATTTGACCAGGACTTTAAACAATAGGAGCAGGAGGCTCGGGTGTTGCTGCATGAGGTTCAGCCCATCTCTTTTGTAGACTGGATAAATATTCAGCATTGTAACTCTAACACTTCTCACACTTCCCCTACACTGTGTGACCTATTTCCCAGTCCGTTTTCATATGGGACAGGTTTGAAATAAAATAGAAATTCCTCTTGCTTCTTACAGATTGGAGTTGATTAAATATTCTACTGATAAAGGGTAAGCAAATGTCAAATTCAATATAATAAAAAGAGAAATGAGAGTTCATACAAGCAGCAAAGCAAACAATCCATTTTCATACTTTATTAGAAACATTTATTGCCATAATGACTGCATTATACTAAGCAAGCAGGTGGAAAGGTGCTCTGTGCAAGATATTCTCAAATATCTTTATTTTGAGGGTTTTATATCTCCAATATTTAGACAGATGTTTTATTCCCCATAATATAGTCAGAGTATGAAATGCAGCAATTTCAGTTACTACATAAGGATCAAAATTGTACTTGAAGATCACGGCCTGTCATTGTGATTTCAACAATAATGGTAGACCATTAAATGCTCAATTTTTCTGCTTTGACTTTATATTCCCAATGGTGGGTTGCTTTAGATATAGATGGCAGAGCTCCGCGTGCACCGGCAAATGCTCTGCCCAAATTTGCGGAACGCATTGCGAGCGCGCTCACTCCTCAGCTATTTTGCTCCCTATACGGTTTTACAGACATGCAAGCCTGATCCCAGGGCCTAAATGGAAATGACAAAGATCACCAGTTTTTCCTTCGGTGGGCTCCACTGCTATCAAACAGCTGCCACTTGTTATCTTCCCAAACAGTGGGAACTGGAATTGAGCAGATCTGCCTTCAATAAGCCACCAGTGCCACTAGCACTCTCCTTTGGAACAAGAATGGAGGCTTGTTTCAGAGCTTGCCTTTCTCTTAATTTACCAAATCAGGAAGCCCAGTCAGCAAATGATTTAACAAAAGATTTCATTATTAGCCTTCATTTAATTTAAGAAAGAATTTAACCTATGTGCAGAGCTCACATTCCTCCTCCAGCCAAACTTCCTATTAAAGCCAGTAGGAGCTTCAGGCTGCATAAGTAATGCAGGAAGGACTCACTTCACACTAAAGATATTCTTCATTATTATTATTATTAATAATAATAATAAATAATAATAATAATAATAGAGTTGCTGGAGCATATTTAGAGAAGGGCAACAAAGCTGATGAAGGGTCTAGAGAACAAGTCTTATGAGGAGCAGCTGAGGATACTGGGCTTGTTTAGTCTGGAGAGGCTAAGGGGAGACCTCATTGCTCTCTACAACTCCCTGAAAGGAGTTTGGGGTAAGGTGGGGTTTGGTGTCTTCTCCCTACTATCAGGTGATAGAATGAGAGGAAATGGCATGAAATTGTGCCGGGATCAGGGGGTTAGGTTAGGCATTAGAACAATTTCTCTGCTGCAAGAGTGGTGAGGCATTGGAACAGGCTGACCAGGGAGCTGGTGGGGTTGGCATCCCTGGAGTTGTTCAAGAAACAGGGTACTCTGGGACCAGGTTTGATGGCCTTGGAGGTGTTCAGTACACGGTTGGACTCAATGATCTTGGAATTCTTTTGCAACCAAAACAATTTGATGGTTCTGTGATTCTATGATTATTATTATTTGATGTCATAGAATCATAGAATTTCTTCCACTAGAAAAGACCTCTAAGATAATCCAATGTTATTTTCAGAGATTCTTCTGAAAATCCGTGTCAGTTTGAGTTTAGGACAGAAAGAAGGGGGAGGGGGAGAAGGAAAAAAAAAGAAAAGACTTGACATCTTAACCAAGAAAATTTACTACCGAGTCTCTTCTTTTTATTAACAAAGATCATTAAGACATCAGTTTTCCTTTTACTGGCAACATTCCCACAGCCAGAGCATTCACAATGTCTAGGACACTTTCATTTTGTAATCTGGAGGATACAGTATATTAATTTTCAGGATTTATCACAAGAAAAGTGAAGTCATACTAAGTACAGTAGGTGTAACTAACTTTCATGTCAAAAAAGCTGTAAAGAGTGCCAGAAGCTCTGCTGGGCTAATAATAAGCTAAAAGGATATAAACTTGATTAGTCTCACTTAAGAAGCAAGAAGATAAAGTAAGCTTGAAAAGGCCTTTGCTCTTCCTTCAACTTCAGTGGGCTGAAGAGAATCAGGAAGCTTATCACCATGAGATACTCCCTCAAATGCCAGTATAGTTATTAGTTATATGTTAATTTATACCATCCTCCTAGCCATCCACAGCTACACCAGCAGAATTTCTAATTCTGCCCAAAGCACCAAAATCTTTGCATCATCTCAGAGCTGTCACACATTGTCACATCCCCTTAAGTGCACCTTGAACAGTGATATAAAGCCTTCTTATTACACATTTCCAGCTACTAGAGGAAAATTGTTCTCTGAATGGAGGATCAAGGGTGTCCTTTCCCTGCTCTTGAAGGCTGTGGATACACTGGTGCTACGTATCCTCTGTGCTCCCCACTCTCTAGGACAGGGGCTTGGAGGCTCTTTGTTATCCTATGATATTGCAAGGACACAGGGGACACATAAAACAGGACCTGGGGTTGAACATATACTTTGAGTTCACCACTGCCATGTTCTTTTCACATCTAACAGAGCATCCACCCTCTTCAATGATATCAGCTTTAGTATGGATATTGAATGGGTCAAAAATGCACTGAGACAGGTCCAGTTAGCAGGAATATCTCAGAAAGGTAAAGTAAGAGTGAAAGGTCATTGTAACTATTCCTTTCTAATGTGGAAATGCATCAACATCCACATATTAATAATCAGATTTTAGTGAAGTCTTGAGTTCCACTCCTATAGAATATTGTTTCTGTGCCTCTTCCAAAAGTTGAGAGACAAAATTATGTCTGGAAAAAGTTGAGCATGTGGCTTTGACAATCTCTTGCATCTCCATACCATTACACACCCACACATTTTTTAACCCTTGAGAATTTAAACTGGATGAGGGATAATACATCTTAGTGGGTTTTATTAACTCTTCTGTGTGTTCACTATCCACAGTTAACCTTTGCTCTCCAAACACTCTGTTACTTCTTGAAGGTGGTGATGATTACCAGCTCCTTTCTCATCATCGTCACAGAAATCACAAGTCTCATTGACCCCCAGGAAAATCAGCAGTAACTTGACTGAAAAAAATTAGTTCCAGTCATCCAAGAGGAAAATCATCCCTGCTTCCCATCCAAGGACAGAACGTGGAGTTTGGACTCAAGAAGGTATAAGTTGGACTACAGCTTTCCATCACTGAGTGGTTCCCCAAGTCAGCACGTTGTGACGGGAGCAGTGTGCTAATGAAGAAAAACAGGATACTATCAGATGTAAATTGTAGTTAATGGTGCATATGGTTCTGCATGCTGATATTGATTATTACAGATTAAGATAAGTTTTGGGATGGAATGTAGCTGGTGTATGTGGTGACATCTGCAAATCAGGATTCTCCATCAGTGTGACACCACGTGTGCTGCCAGGGAGGGAAGAGGAAGAGGGAGGGAGGAAGGAAGTGGGAACTCATGTGGGAAATGGTCCTGAAAGGGATGGGGAGTGGAAAAGGAAGGGAATGAGACTGAGGGTGGGAATGGAGAGAGCAAGGATTGTGAGGAGATGGGACAAATGGGCCAAAGTGTAAGGATGGACTCATAACTCTGCTGGGGCAGGCTGCAGTCTGTGTGAAACAGATTTTGTTTTCCTTTTAAAAAGTGGAAAATATACTTAAAATCATCAAAAGAGTGTCATTGAGGCAGATTGGACCCCAGAGACCACCACTGCTTGGCATGTCACACAGAAAGCGGAGAAGGGCATATGCCTGCAACACCTGCACAGGCAGGTTGATTAATATGGAGGGGGCAAAAAAATAAAAAATCAGTGCTGTTCAAAAGTATAGGCACAGGGCCAATGTAGAAGACACTATTTTGCACCCCTTCTCTTATTATGTGCCTCATTTTTGCATTGTGTTCCATTATTTTATGCACATTTTTGCCAGGATGAGAAAAATCCGTTGGTGTGAATTAAGGAAGGATCAGCAGAACAAGTCAAAGATCTAGGTTAGGAGGGATATTTGGGGTTATTTTCTGGTTTGGGCCAGACTGTAGAAATTATATTTGCATAATAAATTACTCAGTGAGTATACAAGGAATCATGAAAAGAATGTAAGACGGGTGGAGCTTGGCAATTACAAGATCAAATGAGTTTCAATAAAGTCATAGAGAGGGTTCAAAGGTTTAGACATTTCTCTGTGCAGATAACACTGGTAAAATAGTTTAAAAGATTTCCTTAGGTATTAATTTTAACACAGCCACCATTTTTTTCCCCTCGTTTATTACATAACCCAAATATTTCGGGATTATAAAGTGTGTTCAGAGCATTCAGGAGGTGTGGCAGCTCCCTGAACCTCAAGAACCTTGCATAGCTGTCATCCAAAACTGCCTTCCATGTAAGATCACAGAGGGATTTGTGCTCACAGCCCTGCTCACAAGTGGATCTAACTCTGGATTTAACCAGCAATCTTAAAAGGATTTGGTCTGATCTCAAAACCAATTCAGGAATGATGAGGACAATGACTGAAACTCCTACTTGTAGCTTACAAGGGAGGAATAAGGCTGAAACACTTTCTCCAAGATGTGGGAGGTGCAGCTCACTTCAACAAAAAACCTCCTAGGAGAGCAAGGAACGCTACAAGCTCAAGTTTCAGGAGGCCAGGCAAGCAAAAGGTTTAATAGTTGCAATTATCTAGAGGTTTTTGCCAGGCAGTGGTGTGTGTGCTTTCACACAGCCATCAACCCTCTCACCACCCAGCTCAGTGTACCTTTGAAATTCAAACATGCTTCATCTGAGCAGAGGGTGAAGGAAGGAAGGCTCAGTCAACACCATGGTGCACATGGCTTGTAAAGCTTTTTTTTGTGGTTGGCTTGGTCCTAATTTGTCAGGAAAACAAAGTAGGTCAGGTAGGGGAAAGAGCTAATCCCTACTCCAGAGACAGGAAACTGCTGGAGAGAGTCCAGCAGACGCTACAAAGATGCTGAGGAGCCTGGAGCATGTCTGTGAGGAGGAAAAGCTGAGAGACCTGAGGCTGCTTGTCCTGGGGAAGAGCAGCCTGAGAAAGTATCCTCTCAATGCTCAGCAAGAGCTAAATGGTGGGGGGGCTAAATGGGGACAGGCTCTTCTCAGTGGTGACCAGCAACAGGGCAAGGGACAAAGGACACAAACTGGAACCCATGAGGTTCCATATGAATATAAGGAGAAACTTTGTTGCTGTGAGGGTGCTGTAGCCCTGAACCAGACTGCCCAGAGAGGTTGTTAAATCTCTTTCTCTGGAGAGATTCCAAACCTACCTGGTCATTCTGATCCTGATCAAACTGTTGTAGGTGACCCTGATAAAGCAGGGGGGGATGGACTGGGTGTTCTCCAGAGGTCCCTTCCAACCTTTATGATTCTGTTACTCTGTGAAAACCTCAGCTTTGAAAAGCATAACACTCGAATCTCCTAGGTTTGCCTGGATCTCCAGAAAACACCATTTGAGATGCCATAGTCCATGGTCCATGGAGAGGAGCCAATCCCAGGTGCCCCTCAGTGCTTTGGAAACCAAGTCATGATATGGCCTTTGGTGACCCTGTCCTGCCAGTCTGTTCACTACCTGTCCCCAACATATCATAATGATTTAAGATCCAAAACTCAGCCACATAATTAGCAGAAGAAACGGAGGGTTCCTGCTGTAAGGCTGTCATTAAATTAGCCATTTATGGATTTCTGAAAGAAAGGAGACTAAAATGTTTTATAGTGTACTTAAAAGTACCAGGGAATGATTCCCTCATGTTGAACATTTCCTAATGTCAGAAGCAGGGGTGGATGACACAGAAATCATAAATCCAATTGAGAAGTGTTAAAAATCACTTTAGTCTGCCAACTTACTAGAAATTCAATAAAATGGTAAGGGAGAATTTATTTGTGTATGTGTGATAGATATGTGTGAAATTACACCAGCAGAGGTGTCCATGTGCAACACACACGCGACAGGGAGAAGTTCTCTGCCACCCACTTACCCACCACAAACAAGGTGGAAAAGGGATGTAGGAAAACAACCCAAGATACTTGGCTTTGGGTGATGCGACATTATGGAGCAGGGTGACATGATGGGTTCTTTCTGGTGGGGCTGATTCTGCTCTCTGGGTAGTGGCTTCACTGCACCCATACACTGGGGATGTCCCCAGTGCTTCCCAGTTGCAATTTGATTTTGCATGTTTATGTTTACTTCAGTTGTCCTGTTTAATGTCTATTATCTCACGTTTAGCCTGCATGGAGTGGGACTTAGGAAAGGCAAGAAATGACAAAACACAGCTTTGTTTTCCAGCCAGATTCCCTCCACGTCCTCTCTCCTCCTCCAGTGTCTGCCTCGGCTTCCAGCTCCATCATCACATCCAACAGAGCCTGGGGCAAAGCTGGAGAAAAAAAACAAAACAAAACAAAACAAAACAACCCCAAACAACTCAGTGAATTCAATTTACAAACAGAAATAAATACCTTTTCTGCAGGTTCTACATAATCACTAAACAAAACCAGGGGAGAAGAAAAGAAAAGAAAAAGAATAAAGCAAACCTACTCTCAGCTGAATGTGTTTGGTGTAGCTTGTGTGCAGTGCTGACCCTTTGTTTTCTTGAGGAAATAATGCTATTACGGGAAAATGTCTATCACTGGGATCTTGTTGCAATCACCTTTCTTGCTTCCTGAGGAGCTAGAGATTTGGCTGCTGTGTCTCTCCCCCAGCGATGCCAGCTCCGGGTCCCCAGACCGAAGCCATTTCACGGTGCTGGCTGCTGATGGCTCTGGACGTCGAGACGCCCAACTTCACCAAGCAGTGAAAATGAATCAGATATGAAAATGTCTGAAGCAATAAATTAGCACACAGCAGGGGGGTGATAGCTTAATCCTTTCTAGTCCAAACAGTACCTGACACCCATTACTGCTTCAGGAGGTGGGACACTGTAGTGGTACTGGAGCGAAAATGATCATTCCCAACTGATTTGAGGCCCTGCAATCGGGATGTAATGCGATTCCAGGAGGGAACTAGCACGGGGGTTTATAGTGTTTGTACACTGAATCCAGGTTAACCTGGTGGTATATTTCCTTGTGCTTCCTCCTTTTGATTAACCTAGAAAGCAGGTGGTTTAAGTTTAAGCAGAACTTCATTATTTGAAGTAATTTTCAAGCACCTGATAATAACTGCTCATTATTCATGGAAAAACTAATAATGTATAGCTAACACTCACATAATATGAAACATTCCCATCTTGAATGGATACACTTATTTGTAGAATGATTAAACAACTAAGATAAAATCAACATGAGCAGCTGGCATCTACCAGTAAGAATCTTTATAGCAATTTAATAATTACTGCAAAGAATCATAGAATGACTTGAGTTGGAAAGGACCTTAAAGATCATCTAGTTTCAACACCTCCACCAATGGCAGGGACAGCTTCCACTACAACACGTTGCTCAAAGCCCTGTCTAACCTGTCCTTGAACACCTTCAGGGAAGGAGCATCCGCAGCTTCCCTGGGCAACCTGTTCTAGTGTCTCACCACCCTCCCTTTAAAGTATTTCGTCCTAACATCCAGTTTAAATTTCCCCTCTCCCAGCATAAAACCATTCTCTTTTGTCCCATCACTACAAGCCCTTGTAAAAACTCCCTCCCTAGCTTTCTCATAGGCTTCATAGTACCTGCTTGAAAGTAGTCTACTGAAAGTTTCAAAATGTATGTTTTACTAAAACTGATGTCTATTTCTGCAATATTTTCTTCCAGGAATACAGCATCAGCCTGAGTTTTAGTATCAATGCCAGATAAACAAAAAATGTTGTTGCCAAGACCTTTATTGCAAAATTAAACATCCTGGGAAAAATATTTAATTTGCTGCTTTCCCTAATCCTTCACCGAGCTCTCCCTTTTAGGTACACCCCTGTAAACCTACACTGGCTTGAGGCTTTACCAGAAGGCTGGGTTTTCTTACATGTTATATTGAAACTAAAGAAATCCATGAGGTCATGGACAAATTGAGAAAGCACTTAGATACTTCTTTCCCCTTTCTTCCCCTTCTTGGCCGAAATTCAGAAATATGAGCACTAGATGAAAAGGCAGAATGCAGAATTTGAGCAGGCTTCCTGCATCCCCACATTTATCTGATGGGTGCAATGCTAACTTTAAGTTGAAAACAGACAGCCACTTGTGACGCCAAGACCTTCTAACTCCTTCCTTCAGAAGGACAATAAATAATTATGATCTGAAATACACAGAAATATGGAATCATATAATTGTCTTGGCTGGAAAAGACCTTTAAGATCATCAAGTCCAACCTTTAAACCAGCACTGCCAAGTCCCTCAACACCACATCTATAGGGCTTTTAAAGCCCTCCAGAGATGGTGACCCCAGCACTGTCCTGGACAGCCCTTTCCAGGGTGTGACAACTCTTTTGGGGCAGAAATTGTTCAAGACCAAACTAAACCTCTTCTGGTGCAATCTGAGGCCATTTCCTCTTGTTCTATTGCTTGTTACTTGGGAGAAGTAATCGATCTCCACCTTGTCACAACCTTTTTTTTCAGGTAGTTGTAGAGAGTGAGAAGGTCTATAGTAACACTGACATTCAGTGGGTCAATGATAGAGTTGGTCACCAAATTCATTGTAAGCACAATAGTCTGGGGGTAATTCAGTTTATCTCCAGTGCCCAGACAAATACAACATAAACCTCAAAGTCAAATATCTCATGGACTTCTCATGGCTGTTTCGTGCTGTAGGGTCAGATCTGTTCATCTCATTCACAACCAAGGGCTGGACTGTGGTTCCACTTACTCAGGTTCATCACACTGTCCAAAGAGCTGCTTAAAAACTTAGTACCATGCTGTTGTTACCCAAATTGTTTCCATTTCTGTAATGTTATGGAAAAATATGAAGACATGAACATTTTGGTGAGCAGTATCTGCTCACTCAGGACAGCTGAGGAGGGGTGGGTTCTGGTGCAGCCCCACTGCCATGCGCAGGCAGTCCTGACCCTGTTCCATCAGGGCATGCTGCTATGAAAGCACAATTCATCTCCCAGTGATGGACACTTTAGAGCAGTGTTTCTCAACTGTTTCAAGTTGAAAGAGCATCCAACCCTTTTGAAGAAAACCTACAGATCACCTTGGAAAGTGTCACCACAACTGTCTCCCTTTGCAGTCCAGGGCCAAAACTTTGCATGCTCAATGCTTTCCTTTGATCCCTTTTCAAGTCATTTGGCTTTTTGTACGTGGGCACCCCAATACAATGTCCTGGATCCCTTCTCAATGTCACAGGGCACACGAGTGGCTCCAGGAACATGAGAAAATAAATTAGGCAGCAGTATTGAATAAATGATGCATGCCCACATTTATACCTAATGAAATCTTAGGCATAAGAGACTGGATTCTCCCCCCGCCCCCTTTGCAGCTCGTGCATCATGGTTCACACTTGCGAAAGCCAAGAACAAACTCGACATTAATGCTGCCTCTCTGACAAGGTAGTTTTATATACTCAATTACCACTGCATTATCTTTCATCTCCACTCTATGTGAAAACGGTAAGAACCAAATAAATTTCACTTCCATTCAAAAGAGTTTGCCTTTGTCTTCCTTCACCCTCTTCAGCGACAGCAAACTTCATGAATTAACTGGCTCGAGGCATAACTCACGCATGGAAATCCAATAGAACCTCTTGGCTGTAAGCAGTGACACTCCGCTTATTGTAGGCTAAAAGAATTTTTACTAGTTAATTAAGATTTGTTTGCTTAATTTTTTTTTTTTTCCAGGCTGTTCAGATCAGAATGTTGCAGTTCTTGTCACTTGGCTGGGAAAATCGTGATGGATACACCATATAAAAGTGCCAAAATAAGAAATGTTAGACTGCAGCATCGCCTGCCAGTAAATCTTTTAGGGGTTGTTTTTTTTGTTGGGGGTTTGGTGGGTTGTTTGATTATTGGGGTTTTGGGCTTTCTTTTGGTAATCCTAACTTCATATTTCCATTAAATTGTTCCTCTTGAGCTGGGTAAGACAGCTGAAGTATTTGAGTAGCGTCACATCTGCTTTGCTGCTGCTAACAGCCTCGAGTTAGTAATCTGGAGGCACACATACAACGTGGAGTACGCTCCTCAGGCTGCAAAAAATATTACAGCCCACCTTATATAGTGCTTGCTTTCGAAATTTCCTTTGCACTTTGTTTACTATATATTCCAATAGTGTAATATTAAACAAAAACAGTGTGTCCTGTGCCAGAATGATTGATTACTACACCGTGGCAAGGTCACCTCCTAGGAACAGGCTGAGTGCAGTAAGGGCTGTCTGACTCATACAGTTAACACTATATCCGCATTGTATGAATGTCACCAGCAATCCAGTGATTTATTGCTTGGAAGGCTCTGTTCAATTTTTTCTGCCTGACCAAATTGCACATTTTCTAGAAAAAGAAGCAAAAATATTTCAGCACATGGATTACCCCAAGTCCTCATTTCTCCCACTAGGTCCAATGAGTCTTTTCAAAGATGCTGATCATCAAAACCTCATATTTTGTCATGTGGTGTTTTTTTCTCTTTTATTTCTGTGAGATATTTGGGGGAAAAAAAATAATTATTACACTAATGAAAAGGTGCAGCAGAAGATTAAGGGTTTTTTCGATCAGATTTTTGTAACATCTGTGGACCAGGAATAAGGGCAGCTGTATGTTCTGTTTCTTAATTTTAGTGAGATTTACTCTGGGTATAAAATGTTAGCCTCAGGCAAAATTTAACTGGCTTAAAAGAAAAGAAATGATAGTCTTACAGAAACTACCTAACTCAAACTGTTTGAAAACAGTGCCTGAGATTAATCCCTTTCACTCTCAGAAATACCTTCTTCCCTGACAAAAGAGATATAATTATAGATTGAGAGAAATTACTTTCAAAAAATTAACATTCTGGCAGACCCCAACATAATAGATACATTCATTCCTGGTGTATCTGCATGGAAATCAAAGGAGATACATCACGTCTGAATCCAGGTTTTCATTTTAAGAAGATACAGCACATCTGTGGTGTGATGCCACTCACTTGGTGCATGGAAGGAGAGATATAATCCAGCCCCACATCCCTGCAGGAAACCAGACGAGAAATCCAGCCAAACCTGGCGACAACCAGAGGGGATGAGGTTTGGGAAGGCATTTTGGTGCCTAAAAATCCAGGCAGGGAGAGCAGAGTGGGTGTTGTGGCACTTCCAAAAACTTCTTTTTCTTTTAGGCATCTGCATTTTTATGTGTGTTTTCCATGTTTAAAAATCTGCTTTCTCCTTCTTTTTCCATCCCATGTCATTCTTGTATCATTATGTGGTAGTCTTATGTTGATGGTTGGACTTGATGACCTTAGAGATCTTTTCCAACCAAAACAATTCTATGATTCTATGATTATGCCTCAGTTCTCACAGGAAAAAAATAGAGATGGATGGCAAATACAGGGTAAATATAGCCCTTTATCTCAAAGAACAATAAAAAAATAGTTGGGTAGTGTATCTCACCACAGCCTTCACAATGCATCAATTAATGCTACATCTAGCCAACTGTCTCTGACACGAGAACTGAAATATATCATAGATTCATAGAATGGTTTGGGTTGGAAGGGACCTTAAAGATCATCTATTTCCAATCCCTCTGCCATGGGCATGGACACCTTCCACTACACCAAATTGCTGAAATCCTTGTCCAACCTGGCCTTGAACACCTCCAGGGTGGAGGCATCCATGACCTCCATGGGCAACCTGTTCCAGTGTCTCTCCACCCTTACTGTAAAGAATTTCTTTCAAGTCTCTTGAATCCATTACAATTACTCTGCTTTTCATATTATGACAATAAGACTTTCTGTGTAATGAAACTCCCATTACCCACTCGCCCTTCAAAGTTCTCTCCAAACATCAGCTCAGAGACCGCAATTTAGGAAGCAATGTCTGGAACCACCTTAAGATACTAAAGAGTATCTTCCATCTCTTTTAGTATGTTTTTTATGCCCCAACCAACATCTCCCCCAGCAGTCTTCTGCTGCTTTTGTTTATACCTGTGGGCTAATTAAGTATTTTCATTTTAAATGGGAAACAAAATTAATTTGGGGTGAAAGATAGCAAGGATCTAAGCACAGATGGGAATGCCATACCTTTGGCCTATTAAGTCCAGCCCAGCAAGGATAACTTCATTGCTTCAGGTTGCTCCAATAAAAACAAATCAAATAAAAAACAAACCAACAAAAACCCTAAACCAAAACAAAACAAACCCCAAACAAACAAGCAAAACCAGAATAAAGAGCAATTAAACAAAGGAAAAGTCAGCTACATGGTCTCCACAAATACAAAATGCCCACAGCACAGGAGAGATGGTGGAGCCACCACACCATAGTGCTGCCAGGAATGAATTCTGTAGCAGCTCCATTACCACCTGCACGTGACTTTGGTCATACTTCATCTTCTAATTGATACCTGCCATTGCCTCATAACTAATGATGACTAATGGTAATACCTAGAAAGACAAATAAAAGCTAATGCAAAGCCATACTGTGGTGTGGTTCCCTTTGGAAAGCTCTGGGGCCATTAAGAAGGAATTCGAATTTGAGATTGATGTGCCCTGGGGGTTGCTCCAAGGGATGCAGTGCCTCTCTGAACTCCCAGGACCTAAGGGCATCTCACTCTCTGCAATGCTTTGGAGTAGGACATAGAATCCCAGAATGGTGGGGGTTGGAAGGGACCTTTGGCGATCATCCAGTCCAACCAGACTGCTAAAACAGTGTCACCCACAGCAGTTGCCCAGGATAACAATATCCAGATGGGTTTGGAATCTCTCCAGAGAAGGAGACTCCACAACCTCTCTGGGCAGCCTGCTCCAGGGCTCTGGCACCTGCAGAGGGTTTTTTTTGAATGTTTACATGGACCTTGCTGTGTTCCAGTTTGTGCCTGTTCCCCTTGTCCTGTCACTGGGCATCACTGAAAAGCAACTGGGCCTGTCCTCTTGACTCTCATCACTTAGGTATTGATCAGCATTGAGAAGATCCCTTCTAGTTCTGCTCTTCCCAGGCTAAACAGCCCCAGGTCTCTCACACTGTCCAACCCTCTCTAGCTGTACCATTCAGTGCCACACCAGAGCACAGCCATACCATGGCACCTCACTGGCTCTGCCAAACGCAAACACAACCTGAGATGTCCAACTGCACCAAGATGTGTCCACTGCCATACCTAAGGCAGTCAACATCTCACAGTGATGGCATCTGGATATTTTTGTTTTGGCTTCCTTTGGTTGTTAAGGGCTGTGCCACAGTGTGAATTCTTGAACAGAACACATCTAGGAATTAAATCCCCAAGAGCTAGAGACAGACAGTGACAATAAATGGGGCTTTTTTTTTTTCAAACAAGTAACACCTCAGACACACAAACAAGACTCAGTTGATAACAACACAAAGACTTGATTGGATATGCTGATCTTTCACGAGAGCCATCTATACTGTTTTGGAGAAGTGATGTTCTTTTAATTACAAAGTTTATGTCACCCAGTGCAATTTTAATGTAATGAAACATTAAACTGGACCTTGTGCTTGATGTAAGATAAAATTATTCATTGAATATTAGACCACTAGGCCACCTACTGTTCTTTTACAAATGGTTGAACTATCACGGGGTTACAGAACTTAACATGTAAATTGCAGCAGAAGTTATAATTTCTGTTGCAAATCCCAAAAGGCTGTCATTTAAGTCAAATATATGAGTGAAATTTTGCCTCTGTGCTGCAATAATGCCAGGAAAATGACCAAAAATCAGAACATATCTACAGTAATTATTAACCCAATAATAATGCACTTTTAGTTATTTAATCAAGGGCCTTTAAAATTATTAATGGCAAGTTCTTCCTGTAAAAATGGAGTTTTAAACAGTGGCATTTAATTTTAGGGATAACAATACTTGATCTAGCCCATTAGTGGGATCTTTTATAAAGCCAAGCAGTCGGCGCGTTGCAGAGCAATTCCTGCCCGTCTTTGAGATCATTACTCTCCCATCAATGAGAACAGCTTTAGGAAATAATCTTTCTTAAAGTGAATTCTTAAAGTGAATTTAATATTTAACCACACAGCTGAAAATCTGAAGTTCCCTTGGATTAAAAAAAAAAGAAAGAAAAAAAAAGAAAAAAGAAAGAAAGAAAAAGAAAGAAAAGAAAAAAAAAAAGACTGAAATCCCCATGTACAGTAGATTTGCATGGATCCTGCTCAGAAGCTTCCTAAAATCCATTGGATCATTTGCCTTCATCCCCAAAAGCCTTGGGATTGGGTGTATAAATAGGAGAGGGCAGTGGCAGGGAAATTATTCGCAGCTCCTGAGCTTGCCTCCCAGCCGCTGCTGAAGAGGAATCTGAGCAGTGACTGTGCATCACCCTGAATCTGTAATAATAGCACCTTTCCTGTCACTCTTTGTCCCTTCATTTTGAAACGTGATTGGGTCAGGAGCAGGCAATTTACATTTTTATATAATCTGTGCTCAGGTGATTCAGCCGCTCTGACGTTTTAGCATTTTGTGCGCGGCTCCGGGTTTCACCTCCCCTCCTGGTGCATTTCCATACGATGGGGGTCTGCCATCCTCACAGCTGATACAGATCTATTTAGCTTCTCCCCCCCTTGCCATACCTGCAAGCCTGTAGCAGGTTGTCAGGGAATGAATTTTCATTTTCTCCCCCGTGAGTCCATCACGTGGCTGTCACCAGAATTTGCTCTGTCTGAACTCTTCCATCCCCCTGATTTATGGCTGGTTGATGAGAGGTTGGAGGGCTCTCAGTGTAGCAATAATCTGCACCCTGGTCTGGCACCCAGCTAAAGTTAGGATTTCCGATCTAAATATTTAGTCCCTGTGGCACTACAATCATTTACCAAATTATTAAATAACTTTTTCGTTGGACCAAACACCTTTGGGATATTTTTCTAGGTCAATATTCATCAGCAGACCCCGAATGTAAAGGTTAAGTGCACATTTCCTCTGCCAAATAAGAATGAATTTCAAACCTGATTGATTCTGGTCATGGAAACTGTAAATACCTACTCCAAATGGTAGATAGGTTACTAAGTCTACTCATTTCCACATCTGATATCGATAATACTCTGCTTCCCCCTTATCAGCCCCTCTCATATTTCACTGGAGCGAGCAGCGCACGGGGAGTCGGCCCTGCCTGTCGGGGCTGGCTGATGGCCCCTGCCTTCCCCCACTCCATTCTTCAGTGGTCCTTGAATCTTTCACCCCTGTCACTCCTCTTTCATCATTATCTGAGGTGATCGGTCAGCCCTGTGCCACCACCTGTCTCTTCGATCCGATGCCAACAGTGCTCCGGAAAACTGTCACTCCCAAGCTCCTTCCATTTATAGTGAGTCTCATTAACACCTCTCTTCCCTCTGGCCATGTGCCACTACAATTTAAGATGACTGTTGTTACTAAACACCCACCAAAAAATAGGTTAAAATAGCATTAAGAGCCTGATTTAAATCTATTAAAGCCTGCCAATTTAGAGTCAAAAATCTCTCTCCATGTCTGCAAATAGTTTGAGGGGGTGCATATATTTTATATGAATGTATTTATACCTGGATAAATATATGTATGCATGTATTCCCCCTCCCAAAGCTTCTCCTCAGCCTCAGCACTGCACTTCGTCTGGGAACAAATGCTGCTGCCGGCCCCCAGACACAAAGCCTGAGTAAAGAGGATTTATGCTGGGGACATAAAGACGGCTGCAGGAAGGGAGAGGAAAGGTGGTGGAGAAGCTCAGCTGTGCCTGGGGAGAGCTGGGTCTGGGGAAAACCCTGCCCCACTGGTCCTCATCTCAAGCAGCAGCCAAGGGAGTATTTATATTTAACCATGTGGACAATCCTGGGCAAGAGAATGGTTGAAACAGATCAACCCTGTGAAGGGTCTGGAGAATAAGTCTTATGAGCAGTGGCTGAGAGAAATGGGATTGTTTAGTCTGGAGAAGAGAAGGCTGAATGAAGATCTCATTGCTCTCTACAGCTCCCTGAAAGGAGGTTGCAGTGAGGTGAGAGGTTGGTCTCTTCTCCTTAATATCAGGTGATAGAAGGAGAGAAAATGGCCTGAAAT
This sequence comes from Melanerpes formicivorus, assembly GCF_026170545.1. Classification (NCBI taxonomy): domain Eukaryota; kingdom Metazoa; phylum Chordata; class Aves; order Piciformes; family Picidae; genus Melanerpes; species Melanerpes formicivorus. The sequence continues at coordinate 28,101,513 of NW_027142358.1, forward strand.
TGTGCCGGTGGAGGTTTAGGTTGGATAGTAAGAAAAATTTCTTTCCTGCAAGTGTGGTCAGACATTGAAAGAGGCTGCCCAGGGATGTGGTGGAGTCAGGTACCCTGAAGGTGTTCAAGAAATGTGAAGGCATGACATTTGATGACATGACTTAATGGCCTTGGCCTTGGTGGTATTATGTTGACTGTTGTAACCAATGATCTTAGAGGCCTCTTCCAACTGAAATAATTCTATGACTATGATTCTAAGACCATATGTGTGATGCTGTCTTCATTTCTTCTTACCTTGATTTTTCTCCCACAAATAAATGGATTTAATAGTAGTTAGATAATAACTAGTGAATTTCCCACAAATGTTCCCAAGTTACCTTTAGGAAAAAAAAACACACAAAAAAACAAAACAAAACAAAACAAAACAGAAGAAAAAAAAGTTTTTAAGCTTCTGAACACCCAAAGATACTTTAAGGATGGGAATGATATCAGCATTATCAGGGTTCTGGACAAATTCTGCGCTGGGGTAATTATTTTGCCACTCTGTTTATATAACTTTAGTCCTTCTCATGAGCTACAAGAGCTATTAAAAATAACTCTGATGCCTTTTAACTGTTTTCATTGAAGCACCTTCACCCATAGAATCTCCTCCACACAGTCAGCAGGGACATCTGCAAGTAGAGCAGGTTGCTCAGAGTCCTGTCCAACCTGACCTTCTGTGGTTCCAGGGATGGGCCCTCTCCCACCTCTCTGGGAAGCCCTGGGCCAGGGTCTCATCACCCTCATTGTCAAACATTTCTTCCTTCTCTCTTGTCTCAATCTCCCTTTTATACTTTAAAACCATTACTTCCTGTCCTGTCACAACAGGTCCTGCTAGAATGAGTCAGGATGTTCTCTTCCTCAGCTCTCCTACAACAGTGTTTTCAGAAGGCACAAAAGAGAACAGTTAATGAATGACTGGAATTATAAAATCATAGAAATGTTTCCACTGGAAAAGACCTCTTGGTTCATCAAGTTCAATCAGCAATCCAACACCACCATGGCCATTAAACGATGTCCCAAAGTGAAATGTCCACACGTTTTGCAAACACCACCAGGGATGGTGACTCCACCACCTCCCTGGGGAGCCTGTTCCAGTGCCTGACCACTTTTTCAGGAAACAAATTTTTTTCCTAATGTGCAACCTAAACCTCCCCTGACACAATTTTTCTGCTTTTTGAGTTCCAAGCAGGCATAAGAATAGTCTTCAAGAAGCAAGCTCTACCGCCAGTGACAGGCAAGACATCTTTGTAGCTCACCGATGAGCTTACAGGTGAACCTTCCCATGGCCACTGCCAACCCTCCTGGTTAAAGCACTGCTGAGGATTCCCTGGAAATACAGACATAACCACAGACTTCTCCAGGATGACCTGGTACTTACCACTAAGCGCCTGCATAAGCCTTGACAAGGTCTGGGGCTTAAGGAGATTTCAGAGCTCACAGCTTTGCTCTGCTGAGAAAATGGCATTTGGGAAGGGAAAATTCAGTGGTGTGGGTAGCAGGGGGCTGCTTGTGGCCACCAGCTTCCACGAGATGATAGGGATGTGTGCTTTTGAAATTTTCCAGGTCAATCAGCATTTTACATGCAAAATGCCACTGGCACCATTTTAGTGGTTCTTTTTTGACAATATAACCTAAAATCAACATGCTTTTCAGGAAAACTATATTAAAATCAAGCGATGGGAAGAATTTTATCTTTTATAAAGTCTTGGCACACTCAGAAGCATAAACATATGTAGCAGTTTGCCAACTTAAAAATTAAATATAGTGGTTTTTATCAGGTTGGATTCGACCCAAACCCACAAGTTTGACCACCCCAAAGTCTGAGAAAGTTAAAGAGCCTCTATTAAATGTTAAAGCCCCATATTCCTTCTGCTTTTTTATTTAGTACTGAGCAATGGTTCCATAATGAGGTCTCTCTTGGATATCCAAGCTTCAGTTTGGCTCACAGCATAAAGTTTCCTCTCCTGTCTGCAAGCAGAGGCTCTGTCTGTATGGAGCTGCCTGTAAATTAAGGTCTCAGTGAGAGAAGGGCAAGGAGCACCAAAAGGCAGGGAGAAGAGAATCTTCTATTTTATTGGTCTTTAAAAAAAAAAAAAAAAAACAAAAAACAAAGGCAAAATTTAATGTCAATTTTACATCCCTAAAATATTTACATACAGATTGAGATCATAAATGCCAAGTTTGATTGTGGATTGAATTGATTTTTCCAAATTACACACCATGGAAAACAAACTTTTGTAACAGAGCAGTCCTACATTTGGCTGCATGGATTGGATTATTTTAGCAGCATTCTTTGAGGCAAGCTCCCATTTTTTCCAAGAAACATTCCCAATTTCAGATATTCACTTCCTATATGTGATATTTAACAAGGTAAGGTTATATCTAGCAACCCTAAACTTAATCTCAGGTTAAACCATGTGGTGCAGAGGGACATGGTTAAGCGGTTGGATCTGGCAGTGCTGAGTAAACAGTTGGAAATGATCAGAAATGTCTCTTCCAAACAAAATTATTCCATGATTCTGTGATTCTAAGAATAAAACATTTCCACTTCTTGCTATCTACTGTCCCTCAAAATACTTTGTCCAGTGTGGAGTTAGGGAGAACCTGTACCCACAAGCTTAGCAAAGCAAAACATTTATACAATGGATGGAAAGGAGAGATAACGACATCTGTGTTCAAGAAATGTGTGGACATTGCACTCTACAATATGGCTTAATGGCCATGTTGGTCTTAGATTGAAGGCTGGACCTGATGATCCTAAAAGTCTTCCAACTAAAATAATTCTATGATTCTACGATCTTCCACTTGTGAGAGACCATTCCTCATACATACACTTCTTATCCTGTGTTGCATCATATGGAGACACAGAGCCAACTCTAAAAGTAAGGCAAAGCTCAGGACCCCAGAGCAGGGCACAGAATCCCAGCATGGTGGGTATTGGACGGCACCTCTGCAGATTATCCAGTACAAACCCCCCTGCTAAAGCAGGATCACCCAGAGCATGTTGCCCAGGATCAGAATGTCCAGGCGAGTTTGGAATCTCTCCAGAGAGGGAGACTCCCACAAACTCTCTGGGCAGCCTGTTCCAACCACCTCTCTGCACAACCTTGCAGACCACAAAGCACAATGTTAGAAGCATCTCCACACAGAAACCTCGCTGCACAAAACATTTAGTGGCATCGTTCTGTCATGTTGATGTCAGGAGTTGTATTTCTAATTCTGAAGTTTGCTTTCAGCATTATTGATCATGCAATCTTGTTCTATGACCTGGAACATGTCTGTCAACAGCCTTTCTTACGCTTTACAATGTCCAAAGTCACAAAGGAAAGTCACTGTCATGAGCTTGAGGAGAAGTCATGCTTTATAGCTACTCCAGTGTGCTAAGGCATATTAGATTTTCCCCTTTGCCAATCAGCACTTATTTACTTTTGTGATGTTAAATAATATGAACACAGAGACTGCATATTGATTATCAGGCTCATGATACCTAGATATGTGTTTTTTTTGGAGCAGCACAGGCACTGTTTTGTCTACATGTAAGCCCAGGCACGGTGTGACACAGCCACCCAGGCTTGGTCCCATCTCTTTTCCTTCTGCTCTCATCATGAAGGTCTGATATGGTAGAAATTGGGCAAAAGAAAAAGGATTAAAAATGCTTAAACAACAACCTCCATCGCTTCTATGAGCATTCATACTTCATTGTGTTTTGAAGCCAAATAAGGCTTAGGTGAAGACATCTCCCTTGCCTCTACAACCTCTTCATAAATTTTAAAGAAAAACAAACAAACAGAAAAGTTCTGCTTGTCTCAAAATCATCTTCTACAATGGATCAAGTGGTTTAATGTCTGTTGGCAGGATAGATTTGTAGAGTCCTTCATATTTAACTATAGCAGTTGCTACCATACAGCTAGAACAACAGATTACAATTAATTTCTTTAATTACATGAGTTATCAAAACATTTTTTCCATAATTTCAGAAAAGGGAATTTTTCCAGCAGCCATTTCTTTGGTGCTTAGTGTAATAAAGTTTTAGGTTCAACTGTACTGCATGTAAGTATCAGCAATAGCAGTAAATAATAATAATACTCTCTACACAGCAGCAAGATCTTACTTGCCTCAACAAAAAAATGCTTATGTCAGCCATAGATCACATATGGACCATGAATTCATTTGGAATCAGACATGTGAGAGGTTCTTAGCCCCTGGTATGTGTAGACACACAAGCCCCTTTCACCCCACCAAAGATCTAAAAAAGATTCATGAGATCCTTCTTTTTCTTTTATATTCTTTTAAAATGAGGCTGTAATCAATGAAGGTAGGGCAAAAAAAGCCTGTCCAGAGCCCTGGTTTTGGCAGTTTTCTGATGTCCACTTGTCTAACATCCATGGTGTCACCATCCAATCATTCCTGCTGACCAGGCTTTCAGGAGGTGTTGAGGAAGCTTCAGGTTTGGGGATAAAAAAGGCAATCATGTAGGTATAACTCAGAATACATGAAACCACTTTGTTAATGGAACCATAATGCTATGCAAACCATTTGAACCATTGGTTAGTACTAAATACTGTGATGCCACCAGGATGTTGTGGACAAGAAGCCTTTCTGCCTCCATTTGGCATTCGTTGCAGCTTCCACTCAAGTCCCTGCTCCAAACGCATTTGCTTATCCCTCTGTGCAAGCCTCTGACCTGCTGATTTGTTTATTTTTGCTGTTGATTCACCCATCTGCTAATGTTTGTTTTGTCATTTGTTTACTTCAAATTAATGCTTCTTTGATTTTATTGTAGAACACTATGAGGTCCTAAATGATACGGGCTCAGATAAAAAGAAATTATGGTTATTTTTCATTGCCATTATTGCACTTGGCCAGGCCTTTAGCTCACCAAAGATACCATTGTCTTTGTGGGCCTCTGAGATTTTATTTTTAATCTTGGGGAGATTTCTAATTTCTAGGATAGATCCTTAATAATGGGCTGCCTAAGAAAACTGTGATACTAATTTTCCTCAGCATACGATGAAACTTGTAAGGAAGACAGGTAGAAAAATTCAACCTCGTAAATCCCACTTTCCAGTGCAGTGTTGGATCCTTTTGACCATTTTAACCTGAAAGGATATTGCAATGATGTCAATTTTGGGTCTCTTTTCTCTAGCATCAGTTGATAACAAGAAAGGAAATGGATTGAAATTACATCAGGGGAGGTTTAGATTGGACATTAGAAACAGTTTCTTTCCTGAAAGAGTGGTCAGGCATTCGAACAGGCTGCTTAAAGAGGTGGTGCAATCATCACCCATGAAGTGTTCAAAAAAACATGTAGACATGGCATGTTGGGACATGATTTAATGGCCATGTTGGCATTAGGTTGACAGTTTGTCCGTGAGGTTTTAAAGGCCTTTTCCCAACGAAACAGCTCTATGACTCTATATAAAAAACAAAAAAGAAAAGAGCAAATACACATGAAATTTGGGGAAGACTTGGGGAGATTCAAGCTATCCCCAACTAAAGTGGGAAACAGAAGTGTGGGATAAAGAGGAGGGAATGCTTTAAGTGAAGTACCTGCCTAGCACAGGGAAATGGAAGAAGGTCAACCAAGTTAATCTTTCCCTATTTCCTCCACTCCTTGCACAAAGCCTCCTGGATGAATGGTCATTAGGAACCATATAATTGACTCATCCCCAGGATTTCCTTTTTGTGTTCTGAATTATGGGCAGATTTTCCACATTCTTCTTTGGTTTTTTTCTTTTTTAATTTTTTTTTCTTCCCTCTTCTTTTTTTTTTTTTTTCTTTTTAATCTTAAACATTTGAAGCATTAAAACAGCAGGAATCCCTCATCTACAGGTAGAAGCTTTGTCCTATTAGTGAGAACATAAGAGCCATTTCTAATTCAGGACACTGCTACCACATATTCCCCAGCACCATTAAAATCTGCTGATTAACCAATGGACCAATGGATCTCCGTGTGCTATACAGCTGTCACATCAGATGTTTTCTCTGCTACAATCGGTGTGTAATTTTGCTGGGTTTAAGTGCAGAAGAGGGGAATTTCCTCGTGATGGTACAAATAATTCATCATGGGCTACGGCTCAAGATTGTTATGAGAGAAAGAAATATCTCACAGTTATACTGTAGTTCATCCTACACCTGACAAGAGAGTGTTTGGCACATACAGTGGAAGCTTGATAAAATGGTTTAAAATCAGACACCGAAAAAAAGAATTGCAAAAGAAATTCTTCCTCAAAATCATTTTGTGCTGAATTATTTCTTTTTTACTTGAAAGCCCTGTTAATATACAGAGAGCGTCAGAGCTCTGCACTTAAATGTGAGCAAAAAAAACCCAGCATAATCACTCACTTCACAGAAAGATGCCTTCATTGGGGTTGGTTTTTCTTTTTGGAGGTGGGGGGGGTTGGATGTTTGGGGTGGGTTTTTTTGCTATTTTGTTGTTCCAACCTGATTTTAAAACCAGGGAGAAGCGTGTCCTATAGCAAACAGTATAAAACAAATGTCGCTAGCTTTGCTTCATTATGTGGTACATTGTAGTTTTATGCATGTACGCTGTGTGAACAAGAGGGTTAAAAGTTAAACAGTAGCCTAGGGCTAGCACACTTGCAAGCTGAACAGGTACAAAATAGGCTTTTGTTGCTTTCAAACTATTACTGTATGTCTTTAGCAGAAACTAACAGAACCGGGCATCATTGTGCAAAAATGTATTTCCTGGCAGTCGCAGGTATTGTGAAATGGGGCTGGTTTAATGGCTGAAATGCCCATATGACCTTTAATCCCCCGTCGTAAATTTGTCAGTGTCTGGAAACTGGCAGGATATCATTCCTAATGAGGCTAGTTTTTAGGACTTTGTGTTATCAAGAGTAAGGCAGAAGGTAACCTCACGTGAATTGGAGGGTGCTAGCCTTGGTAAATCATGGAAGGGAAATAAAAGAGAGGGCTGGGAGGAGGAGAGCGTGGTGGCGGTTTCGCATAAAGTAACGAAGAAACGTCGAAAGGCGGCGAGCCCAGGTTATTCCATATTTCATACAATGATAAATAACTCCTCGTCATGTTTATGTATAATGAATTACAACCCGGCTGCATTTACCTTAGTAACATTTTACAGAGGTTGTATTTTACTCCCAACTACCAATTATGTCATCATCCTGGCATTTACCTGGACGTAATGATACACAGCAAACCCATTCTTGTAACATAACTCATTGCTTAAAAGTGTTTGTAAAGCCATACAGCATCCTATAGACTCATAATGACTTGGATATTGCTATTAAATTTTGCAGATTAAAGTTTACTCAATCTTAAAGTCTTGCACCGGCTCCAATATTTCTTATTAATCCTAAAGGAAAAGATGCTCAGCTATTTAAATGTCAAAAACTGGTGTAACCCTCTCTAAAAAATACAAAGAAAGAAGCCAAGCCTGGGAAAGGGGACTTAGGAAACAAAGACACACAAAAGCATAACTAACCTGCAGCTACAATATTGAGATGAACACAAATTTTAATGGTTTGTTTGACTCATCATGGGAAGTTCCTGGCTCTGTCGCTGTTATTTCTGTGGAAAACAAGCTGGGAAAGGCAGACCCACTTCCCAGCCTCTTGGTGCAGGTTTCCTTGCTGCAGAACTCAAAAAGCTCAGTCAGAACTATCCCACTGTAACATTATCTTACATTTATTCAATTTAATTTGGGTTTGAGAAGGATAGCATATAGATCTTTTTATAAGCTTGTAAGGTCACCAAATTTAAATTAAAGTGACCTCTTTTAAAGCACATTAATAAAAGTACTATGTGGAGGGAAATTTAATATGAATGGTTAAAATGCATGGAATTCAGATTTTACTGTCAAACAGCTCAATTAAACAAATTGAATTTTTAAGCAACAAAAGGGAATTGAATCAAATTAGAAACAGAGTGGGATCTGAAATGTGGACATTTATGAGTGATAGTCACAGGGCCCTCCAGCACTGAGTTTTCTTTATTTGTTGCCTCAGCAGTTAGAGGGGTTGGCAGGCTGCAACACAAAAGGATAAAAATGTTCACCATCGAAACACAGTTTTTGGCTCCCAATAAATCATCTGTCACTTCATCACAGCCCAGTAGATAATGAGCAATAAAGTTTTCACACTCAGGCAATGAGGAAGCAGACACAAGAAATACAGCTAAAGCTGCTGTCTTTCTTCTCTGGGAAATGCAAGGTGCTTTGTATAATAAATGACCTCGGGATTTCTGGAAAAGAATAATTCCAGCCTCAGTAAAATAACCTATTTGATGCACTCAAAAGGAAAAGAAAAGAAAAAAAGGAAGGGGGGGTGGGGTGGGGAATAAAGGGCAAAATCTAATAACATTATTTAGTTCCTTTAATGAAAGAAATAATCACATTATATATATGAGCTACAGCCATCTATAACAGGAAGAGATTCCAGGGTATTACCTCTGAAGTTGTCTTTCTACTGCCAGCAAAGCACATTGCTGAAAATACAATAAAGCTGCACAATAATTTGAAGTGTGATTGTTTGCAGAGATTCTGGAGACATTTGTGTTTGGAGCCTGATCCTGGGAGGTTTCTTCCAGCAGCAGCTCTCCAGCAAGGCTGGATTCCCAGCACATCCCTAGGGACATCATGAAGGCCTGCTGAGTGTGTCCCAGGAATAAGATGCAACATCATCAGGCCAAATTAATTACAAGCAGGACTTGTCTGGACCTGGAAAGGTTTTTAAGTGATTGTTCTCATAGACTTTTTCCTTACTCTGATATCCTCTACCTGCTGTACTGACCTGGAAATTCTTTTAAGTGATTTTGTTTGTTTGTTTGTTAATATTCTTTCTTACTCTGAAACCCCCTAACTGCTGTCTTGACCTGGAGACTCTCTTAAGTGCTGCTTTTGGTGGTTGTTGTTGTGCTTTTGGCAGTATTTTACCATACTCTGATACCTTCTAGTTGTTGTTTGGTGACTATTTTGCAGTCATTATGGCACAACCTAACCAAAAAATGTTGCTCTCAAGTTCATAATCACTTCTTTTTGCTGCTTTGAATCTGAAATTTCAGCTTGCTTGGTAGTGCTAAGCATACTCATAATCCAAAATTCATACCAAAGTCATTTCAGCAAGGATATCTGAGATAGCTACATACGTCGTCTAGTTCACAGACTAAATGTAACAGTCAAAAGGTAACAAAGCAGATCATAAACCATAAAAATTCACATTTTTACTTTATATCTGCGTTTGAAGGGACTTGAAGTGCAACAATATCAGATCTTCTTGTCATATGCAAATGACAACTTAACATATTTGCATAATATGTCAAGGTAGAAAAATGCAAATAAACTTTGGTTAAGTCTGTATTTTTGTCACTGTCTTTATAGCTAATTAGTGACTTGAAAGGAAATCTAGAGATGCTCCTCTCTGAACTGTATGTCAGCTGAAAAAATAAAAGGCATTGAAGCCTGCTTATTTCTAGACCACTTAAGATGGACAATTAACATCTCCGTTTTGTTGAGCTCCTTAAACTGATCCATAGCCATAAAGGTTGTTTGTCAGCTTCTGAAGTTGAATATGAAGATGCAGTCCTGTTAGAACAAAGGTCACACAAATGTAAATGAAAGAGGCCATTTTCTGCCATCAGAATGGTGTAAATCCAAGCGAGCTGAGATAAATGAAACCTTGGATTTACCCCAACGTCCTATAAAGCAGAACCAGGCTCCAAACCCCTACATGGATGGACCTCGGCAATGATAAATATGTGAAAAGGGTTTTTTAGCAGCTCAAAACCTGCCTTAGCTGATGACGAGGTCTTAACGCTCAGTGTGTGAAGGTTTACACTGTATTCCTTCTATAATATTAAGGATGTATTATTTATACCTACTGTAGCCACACCACGGAATACATGAGTAGAGTTTGTTTAGCAACAGAGTGAAAAAATATTTGCTACAGGGGCAGTCTGGCAATATTGCTTGTTAAGGCATGCTATTTGTAAGCAAATTTATATGAAAAGTATGCAATGTCTAATACTAAACTACTCCAGCCCCAGACTGAAGGGTGATTTTACAAACGTCCTGCAGCACTCAATCATTCCTTCATTTTAATGTCTTTATTTTATGATTTTGTTGATGAAATACTACTTACCCAGTGCTCAAAATTCCTTTTAGGCTGCAGGCACTGGCTAGTTGACACGGCAAGCCATATTTTACAGCTATATATTTCAGCTTTCTCTGTCCAAGTTGGAGGACACAGTAGCCAAGATGGTTTTTCATAGTAGAAATATATTTTCATATTTATTTATTGATTTGACTAATGTATCTATTTTTCAATTCACATGCTTATGTTTCAATCCATTAAAGTGATTCATGGTCAAATAATATGTTATTGCAAGTACAAAGAGGAGATAAAACCACTGTACACTGGCTATAACACAAGAATAAAAATAATAAAAATCCATTGCATCATTAAATATAGGGTTTTAATCCCCAAATGATGGAGAGCAAACTGATGTTTTTAATTATTTTTTCTTTACAATAAGTTGGATTTTTTTTTTCCTCAGTAAAAATGCAATTACCCATTCAATAAGTTCCCAGGAATAAATATTCTTACCCAACCTAAGTGCTCAGTGTAAAACTAACACAAAACATCAAATTACTATCATCATAATAATATTAACAGTAAAATATCATAAAGGTTTTTAATTAATTAAAATGAGAAGTAGGTGGCAGCTCACAAAGGAATGTTATGCCTGTCACCTTTAGGTCAGGGTTGGTGTGGCAGTAGACTGAAATTGCAGTTGTGATGCCAAAGAAGCGAAAGAAACCCACCCATGAGGAGGAGCAGCACTGTGGGATATCTCCAGCCTCCAGCACAGACCCCAATCTCACCCCTGCACAATATTGTGAGAGGTTTCTCACTGGTTTTACACACACACACAGGTGCACACACACACACACACACAAACAAATATCCTTTTCCTCCTGTACTTCAATCCTGAACTCTGAAACTTTACGGCAGGCAAAGGCAACACCAGATAATGCCTTCGGGGCTGGCTGGAGAGGGATGCTGCCTCTTCACCTGGAGGTTAGCATGCCTGCTGCCCAGGCACAGGAGCCTGGTTCATCTGTGGGATGATCTGCCATGTGAACATGAATTTGTCATGTCAGGGTCAGGAGGACAGAACCTTACTGAGGACATGCTCCTCTCAGACCATTTGTTTCAGCCTGAAGAACTCAGCCATTGTGGGGTTTCATGCTCAGGAAAGATCATTTATTTATGAAGGTGCAGAGCTAGAAAATATTTTGCTTTTGCCAGAAGAAATCTTACATTTTTTTTAAACCGATACCTGAAATTAATCTATCAGTGTAACTACCAAATTTCATCCCTTAAAGCCCTGAAAATTTTCCTCCAAGTTAAGTCATATGCATTGTTGTTGACAGAGTTAGACATCAGAAACATCACTCATGCCCATCTCTCATGTCTATGTGTTGCATGGATAGTCACTTATCACAGAATAACAGAATCAGAATATTTAGGATTAAAAAGGACCTTTCAAGGTCATCTAGTCAAAACCCCTGCAGTCAGTAGGGACATCTGCAACTAGAGTAGCCTGCTCACAACCCCAAACAACCTGACATAGAATGTTTCCAGGGATGGGGCATGTTCCACCTCTCTGGGCAACCTGGGCCAGTGTTTTGCCACCTTCAGCATAAAAAATTTCTTTCTTCCATCTAGTCTAAATTTCTCTCTAGTTTAAATAAACCATCACTCCTTGTCCTGTCACAACATCCCCTGCTCAAAAATCTGTCCCCAGCTTTCTGATCAGCCCATTCAAGTACTAAAAGGACACAAGAAGTTCTCCCCAGAGCCTTCTCTTCTCCACTCTGAAAGGAGAAGAAAAAAGTTTTGCTTATGGGAAACTATCTGCACCAACAAAGCAATGTACCCAAGACAGGCTTCTGGATCCAGTATCTCTAGAATGTGATACAAAAATCAAAGGCAAACACTGAGCATGCATCATCAGGTTTCAGCCATGCGGATGCTAACAAACGAAATATTTGTAGAGGAAACAACTGTGGAATGTTCTGAGTCTGAGACATTGGAAAGAGGGCTCTTTCTGAAAGACATTTATTACAGAATCATAGAATCCTAGAATGGTCTCAGGACCTCCAAAGGTCATCTAGTCCAACACCCTGCATTCAGCAGGGTCATCCCCAACTAGACCAGGCTGCCCAGGGCCTCATCAAGTCTCAGCAGTCACTCAGTGTCCTCTGTGTCAAATTCAAGCTTCCAAGAATCTTCTAATTATGTATCAGTAACCACTTTGGGAAATAAAATCTCCAGGTCTGGGAGGTCTTTCTGTGGCCTAGGACACCTGGTGGCCTCTCAGTACTTAGACGGGCTGATCAGAAAGCTGGTGACAGACTTTTGAGCAGGGCCTGTTGTGACAGGACAGGGGGTGATGGTTTAAACTAAATGATGGAGATTTAGACAAGAGGAGAAAAAAAACAAGGAAAAGAAACATTTTACACTGAGGGTGATTGCCCATAGAGGTGGTATCCCATCCCTGTAACCATTCCAGGTCAGGTTGGTTGGGGCTGTTTGAAACCTGTTCTAGTTGCAGATGTCTCTGGGTTGAACTAGATAACCTTTAAAAGTCCCTTCCAACCCAAACCTTTCTGTGATTCCATGATGAATAAAGAACAGAAAAAGAAGGAAGGGAGAGAAAAAGGATGCTTTTCATTCTCTTTTCTGCACTGAACACAAAAGAAAAGCAAATGCATATGAAATGAGGTTTGGGGAGACATCTTAGAGGGAGTTTTAAACAAGCTGCTGTTAATGGCAAAGACAAAAAGGAACAAAAACACCAATAACCCTAAATTTTATGAAAAGGGGAAGATAATAAGCCAGAGAGGGAGCTGAAACTGAAAATGAAAGGACAGAAAAGTGGGTCCACAGAGAGGGAAGATGCAGAGCCCATAGCGAAAAAGTGGGGTAACATCCTCATTTATACTCCAACCCTTTTACACTTATTGCAAGGTCCATGATGGCTCAGTAATTATAGATCAGCCATGGGAAATATTCCCCTATGAAGAAGCTGAGGACACTGTAGAAATAACTGGAAGCAGGGACACAGAGGGGAAGCTGGGAGGGCATTGTAGTGGGGAGGAGGGCAGAGTACATAAATATGGGGAACCCACTATAATTCAGACAGGTTTCCAGAGCTGCCTGAGCTGCACCATTTCATTTCTGCACCCTAAATCTGGGAGTACAAAAAGGTAGTTTAAAGTCACCTTAGGTCCCCCAGGGAAGCAGAAGCACAGAAGGCTGTCAATGTGTTGAGGTAGAGCAGCTGAGAGGCTCTGGAGAGAGAGAGCTAAATGAATAGAAACTTGTTAAATGATGTGAGTTAATGAGAGCATTTTGGAATTAACCAGCTTCCATGACTTTAAATAAAACCCCAATGTCATTTTAAATTAGATTTTGTACATTTTTAAAACCATTATTTATTTATTTATTTTCCACAAGGTGCATTGGTGGGAAAATGGAAGCATTAAAGTTTAATCTCTTCAACCCACTAGTAGTCAAATATTGGTGCTTCTTCTCAATGAGTTTGGCAACATGGGGACAGTGGCAACAACCAAGAAATTGACAAGACATCTACCAAGAGATGAGGCAGTTCCTTTCTTATGCACCCACTGTTTGTAGGTGTGAGGAGGTGAAGTGTATAGCCAAGAGTGAGAACATAAGTCATGGGGGTCACCATCCTCTGACCCTACAGTATCACATTGGTGACTTCAGCCTTCACTTCCAGTGGGTTTTTTGCACAGCATCTGAACACATGATGGCTTGGCAGCCTTACCCCTATGTCAGTGTTGTTGTTGACTGGGGCTGGAATGACTACTCTTGACATGAACATATCTTGATTGCTCATCACTTTCCCTGACCTGCTTTTATGGCATTCAGCAGAGGTGAAGTGGCTGCAAATATTAATTTTATTATTATTATTGCTACTACTAATGATGATGTAGGTCAACTTCTTCAGAAATTAATGGTTTTAAAAGAGTCTGCACCACCAGTGAGTGGAAGATGAGGCAACATGCTTTGAAGAATAATCGAATCAGCAAGCACCCAACTTGGTCCCAGGTGAGCCTGGCTGATAAATAATTTCCTTCATCATTCCTGTGTTGTAAGCAGAAGATTTCTAGATATAATTTGGAAGGTAATTTGCTCTGCCAATTATACATTAGCAGCAGCTATGCTTCCTTCAAACCACCTTAGAAAACAAATGTTCCAGTGGGGTAGGCACCAGTCTGGGACTCTGATGGCTCAGGTTCAAATTTCTTTTTCCTATGGCATGCTCCTGGAATGTCTCTGGTTGATTAATTCTTACATTTTTATTCAATTCCATTTAAAGATCTTACAAATTTATTTTTATCTTGCTTTATTTGTTACTTGCAGGTACAAATTGGGGATGCCAATACCACCAGACTCACAAGAGCAATGTGAAATTAAAGACTATGATGTCCCTGACACCATAGTAATAGATCCTATAAAAATATTTTAGTGAAATATAACGAATGTTGTTCATCACTTGGCTTCTACAACACTTCACAGGCTGTAGATTTACTTTGCTAGGAAAGAAAAAGCCTTGGATGGTGGTGGGTCAGCAGAATCATTTCTGCAGTGGAGTGGTGTCCAGTCCAGATGTGAGCAGGATGTCCTACCAAGGACAGGATACATCTCCCAAGGGTGGGCAGGGATGTTCCTCCAAGACATTCCTAGACCATACCTGGCTTTATGATGCATAAGCACCTCAAGTACACACAAGCTTGCAGCAGCCAAAGAAACTGCTCTGGGCAAGAACCTGGTGTCATAGAACAGAATCATAGAACCACAGAATGCTTTAGGTTGGAAAGGACCTTTAAAGGTCATCCAGTCCAACCTCCTAAATAAAGAGTCACTGAAGCCTAAGGGCAGATCCTGGGTGTTAATGCTAAGGAGAGCAAAATTATTGAACTGCAGTATGTGCGGCTGGGAAAGAAGCTGTAAAGTGGTCACAAAATGGAAGGAGAAAAGGGAAAGAAGGACTGGGTGGAAGACATGACAAACCTCAAGGCTTCTTCCCACATGCACCAACTCAGAGCCACAGTAAACTTAACACCAAGCCACAATTTAAAAATTCACAGAGCTTTTATATGATAATTACTGTTATTATAACTGGCCCATTAAATAAACACCTCTCCCAATTATACAAAAGGCACAAGGTCCTTCAGAGAGAGAAGTTTCACAAGAAGATTGTTATCCAGCAGAATGACATGAAGTGAGAGGAGCACAAGATGAATAATAATAATATTATGGTACATATAATGTATGTTTTAATTAGCTAAAGGTAATCAAATGAGGTTTGTCACGATTATATTAAGGTCAGGTCTCCACATGGTTTCATCAACAACATATTAAGACAAGGGAGGTGATGCCAAATTGGGGTTTAAACCTAATCAACATAATTAAACAAAGCAAGAACATGTGTTTAGAGCTACACCCATTTTACTGATCTCTCTGTTTTAATTACTCTTGCAGAGTAAATATTAGTACCAAAATAACTCTTAATTAAATTTTTTCCCCTACAAACAGAAAACACAATCTTTTAATAAGTTGCTATTTTTGTGAAGTGGATCGACAATAGCGAGGTCTTTTGTAGTAGCAACCCTTTCAGAAGTGTGCTCAAATTATGCTAAACAGCCTAAAATACATTCCAAAGTCTTGACATACTGACTTCTAATGTGTGGGAAACGGGAAACTACGCTGGCCTAAAAAAGTCATGGGAAACCATAAAAACAAACTCAGCATAATTTAAACTGATTGGATGCTTCCTTGTAAGAAGTTCTTCATTTCCAAATACAAAAAATGTGGACATTGAAATGTGGTCAAGTTCTGACTTAAATTAGAAAAACATGTTTTCTTAGGTTTCTATCTTGCAATATTTGGCAGGCCTCAGACGCTGGGGAAAGAGTTATGTCAGTAATGTTTTCTGAAGTGCCTAAGTGGCTTCTCCATGAGTTGTGGTGAAATGGGGCTTGGGCACTTAGATGTGCAGAGGACCTGAGTTTGTAAGGGCTTGCAAATCTGTAACAGTGCCTTGAAAAAAAGCGTACCAAATCACAGCATAATGCGGGTTGGAAGGGACCTTGGGACATCATCCAGTGCAACCTCTTAGCTCTGGGCAGCCTGTTCCAGGGCTTCAGCACCCTCACAGCAAAGAATTATTTCCTTGTGTTTACGTGTGTTCCAATTTGTGCCTGGCCCCATTTTCTTGACCCCCACAGGCCCTTTAGCTCTTGCTGAATATTGATCAGATTCACTCCCAGGCTGCTCTTCTCCAGGCTGAACAGACCCAGGACTCTCAGTCTTTCCTCATCACAGCACATAGGTGCTTTCAAATTCACTGAAGTGGTTTTAAAACTGACCTGAAGATGACATCCCATTCTGACATCTACTCTGATTAAAAATCTATAGTTGTTCTGAAAAGTACCACTCTTTGTAATAAAACTAATATCCACACCACCCTAAGTCTGTTGTCTCTAGTGGCATTTCTTCCAGTTTATTTGCATAAGTAAAATAAAATTAGGCCTGTTAACAGTAGTTGTAGTTCCACCTCTGCTCCATTCTGAGACCCCACTGCAGTGCTGGGACAGCTCGGGAGTCCTCAGCACAGCAGAGGAATGGACTTGTTGGAGCAGGACCAGAGGAGGCCACAGCAGTGTATGGAGTGCTGGAAGCCCTCTGCTGTGAAGACAGGCTGAGGGAGTTGGGGTTGTTCAGCCTGCAGAAGTGAAGGCTCCAGGAAGACCTTACTGTGGGCTTTCCCTACTTATGTGAGGCCTGTAAGTTTGATGGGGACAACCTTTTGGGCAGGGCTTATTGTGACAGGACAAGGGGTGATGGATAGAATAGAATAGAATAGAATAGAATAGAATAGAATAGAATAGAATAGAATAGAATAGAATAGAATAGAATAGAATAGAATAGACCAGACCAGACCAGACCAGACCAGACCAGACCAGACCAGGTTGGAAGAAACCTTCAAGATCATCGCGTCAAAGTGGTAAGTTTAAACTAGAGAGGAAGAAGAAATTTGTCATGGTGGGGATGGTGAAAAATTAGTTCAGGCTGCCCAGAGAGGTGGCAGAAGCCTCATTCCTTTGAACCATTCCAGGTCACGTTTGGGCCTCTGAGCAACCTGCTCTAGTTGAAGATGTCCCTCCTCACTGCAGTGAGGGTGGACTGCATGACCTTTAAAGGTCCTTTCCAACCCAATCCATTCTGTGATTCTACAAAGTGCAACTTGAGGACATGTAAGTCCTCCTGGCAGCTGTGATTAGCAAATGGTGCAGTGAGGTACTTGTACCCTATTTAGAAAGGCTAAGACTGGAAATCAAATTTTCACTTACAAAGGAGTGTAACGGAAACATGCACTCGAGCAAGGGGTATTTCTGCCTCTTGTCTCCAATATATCATGGCAAGAGTTAAAAAATTTAAGAGCACAAAGTCACCAGAGCCACACACTAGGGTGAGCCACAAAGCCCATCAGAGTACAGCGCTGCCAAACGCTGCCATGAGAAGGTCTCCAAATGAGTTAAGATGTCTTCCACTCCATCATGAAAAATTGTCCTCTAGAGTACCCACCAGTGGGGAAATGCTTAAAACACTTACCATATGTGGCTAAGAAGGGTCTAATTTGTCCATTTGGAAATTTTGCCTCTTTTGAAGGGATAGTTAATTTCAAGTAATTTATTTCGTAGGTGAAGCTTTATTCAGAGTGGTTAATAGATCACCCTTGGTTGCCTGAACAATTAGAGATTGTCAACAAAGAAAAATGTCGCGGTTCATGTAAATAACTATTTACCTAAAGGAAATGGGAATCCACAAGAGTCAGCATACTTTAATGAGCCATGACAATAGGAAGAAAAAAAAAAGAAAGAAAGAAAAAAAGAGAAAAAAAAGGCAATGGTACACTGCATCTGCTAAAGCTGACAATGCTTGTGGCAAAAAAAAAAAGGGGGAGGGGGAAAGAAAAAAAAATTGGCCAAAACAACTATTATTTGTTTTATTTTATGTCAGAAATAATGTGGCTTGAAATTTTCAACAGGCAACAAGCATCCAGACCATTTGTTACTCCTAACGGCCTAATTGTTCTCCTGGCAGAAATAAAAAATTAGGGCACTTATGTCATTTACCTAAATTTCTAATTAATGCAATGGTAATAGAGAAAGTGGGGCAGAAGAAAGGGAAAAAAAAAAAAAAAAAAAAAAAGAATTGGGTGAAAAATATTTCTCCTGGCCTTTTGACAATTTGTCTTTTTTTAACTCCCCTCCAATCTTTCCTGCTCAAACAGCAGGTAGATTGAGTTCTGCAGACACGTTCCATAGTTCTCCAACCAGATAAAATCATAGAACTGTTCCAGTTGGAAAAGACTGCTAAGACCATTGAGTCCAACCATCAACCCAACACTACCATGGCCACTAAACCATGTCCCAAAGAGCCGTGTTCACTCATTTCTTGAACACCTCAGTGACAGTGACTCCTCCCACCTCCCTGTGCCGCCTGTGCTAATGCCTGACCTCTCTTGCAGGAAAGAAATTTTTCCCAATATCCAGTATCATGCTGGCCATTGAAAAATATTACTTTTTGCACCTCAGCCACTGAACTGACACAATAAAAGCACCAACTGTGGGTAAAGCAATAAGCCATTAAAATGATCTAAGAAATATTATTGCAAATCAACTAAGAAATCTGCACTTGGGGCTGCAACTCCATCCATGAGTTTTCCACTGCTTTATGCCCAACTGTCCAGTTTCTCCTGCAAAGCAAATTGTGGCCATGTCAAGGTCCGGAGACATTAGATGTCTCGGTCCGGAGACACAGTTCTTTTAAATATTCCCGTGTTGTGAAATTAAAGGCACAAACGAGGCCAAAGTATCAACATCTAGACTATTTATTACATAGAGAAAGTGGACATAAGAAAGGGAGAGGGAGAAAATAGAGAGAGAGAGAGAGAGAGAGGGAAGAGAGATAGAAGAGGAAAGGAATTATAAAGTGGACATAAGAAGGGAGAGGGAGAAAAGAGAGAGAGAGAGAGAGGGACGAGAGATAGAAGAGGAAAGGAATTATAAAGTGGACATAAGAAGGGAGAGGGAGAAAAGAGAGAGGGAGAGAGAGGGACGAGAGATAGAAGAGGAAAGGAATTATAAAGTGGACATAAGAAGGGAGAGGGAGAAAAGAGAGAGAGAGAGAGAGGGACGAGAGATAGAAGAGGAAAGGAATTATAAAGTGGACATAAGAAGGGAGAGGGAGAAAAGAGAGAGGGAGAGAGAGGGACGAGAGATAGAAGAGGAAAGGAATTATATTACCACACCCCTCATCCCCCCCAAGACAGTTAAAGTCTGTGGAGGAAAGGTGCTGCAGGAGATGTTGGGTTTGTAGAGAAATGGTGTTGAGGCTTTTGCTGGAGAACAGCTGTGGTCCTCTGGGGAGATGTTGGGTTGATACAGGAGCAGTGCTGAGGCTCCTCTGGGCAGCCTGGGTCTGTAGAGAAGGGGTGCTGAGGATTTGGCTGGAGCTGTGGTCCTCCAGGCAGCTTCTTTTCTCCGGAGCAGCATCGTCCCGGCTGTCTCTTCTCAGCGGCCTGGCCCATCTCCTGTGTTTTCCTTCATCTCCGTTTTTCTCCCCGTTTTTCTCCTCTGTTTCTCTCCTCTGTTTCTCTCTACAAACCAGTAGTTGCTCAAGTCTTTTATACAGTTTTTTAGTCCTCAGGCAGGTGTTGGTATGTCAGGTATTCCAGAGGCAAGGAAATAATCCAGGTATCTGTTCCCCTGGAAATCTTTCTGTGTATTGCTGTGTATGTGGGCAAGATTTTTGGATGGAGGCGAGGGGGGAATCTCCGTCTACCCCATCTCCATCCAGACAAGTCCTCCCACATTCCTTTACACAGGTGGTGGAAACCATCCTATCACCCTGCCCAAGGTACTTGATGGGCGGAAACCACCCTGCCCAGAAAGCGTGATGGCTGGGTCCTTGGGTCCATTGTTGTAGTCCCGTGTTATCACGATGCAATCACAAGCTGAGTTGCATCCAGGATTGGTGGACAGGATTCTTTCCACCTTCTTTCCAGTGGCTCTGCTATCACTTTATCTTTGTTGACTCACATAGAGAGAGACAAACTTATTAGACTCTCACAGGCCAGTGCATGCCCTTGTTAGGATGCAGGATGAAGAAAATGAGGCATGAGCCAGCAATGTGCCCTTGCTGCCAAAAAGGCAAATGGTCTCCTGGGGTGCATTGTGACCAGCAGGTCAAGGGAGGTTCTCCTTCCCTCTACTCTGCCCTTGTCAGGCCACACATAGAGTACTGGGTCCAGTTCTGGATGCCTCAGTTCAAGAGAGACAAGTAACGATTGGAGAGAGTCCAGCAAAGGGTGTAATACTGAGGGGGCAGAAGCATCTCTATGAGAAAGAAAGGCTGAGAAACTTGGGGCTATTGATCCTGGAGAAGAATGGCCTGACAAGGGATTTTCTTAATACCCAGCAAGAGCTAAGGGGCCTGTTGGGGGCAAGAGCACAGGGCGAGGCACTTCTCAGTGGTGCTCAGAGACAGGACAAGGGCAATGGGCACATACTGGAAAACAGGAGGTTGCATCTGAAGATGAGGAGAAACTTTTTTGTTGTGAGGGTGCTGGAGCACTTGAGCAGGGTGTCCAGAGACTCCAGAGGAGTGTCCTTCTCTGGAGAGATTCCAAGCCCACCTGGCCATTGTGATCCTGGGCAACCCTCTGTGGGTGACTCTGCTTTAGCAAGTGGATTGGACTGAATGTTTCTCAGAGGTCACTTCCAACCTCTACTACTGAGCCTCTGGGATCCTGTGAGAAATGTAACACTGACTTTCACACACTGTGCGTTTCAAACTATCACCTCCAGAAGGCAGGAAGGTTGTTTCTCTGCACTGTTTTATCAGAGGGCAGTAAACTGCAAAGATTCTTCCAAGCCACTCGATTTGAGCTTATGCCAATTCTCATTCCTACAGAGGGAAATGCATCAAGATGCATCAACACACTTTGGAAACACCTCTAAAAGCATCTTGAATTTACTTTGTCCTGAAGTACTGACATTTGTCCACCATCTTCTCAATATTTATGGTTGAAATGACATGTAAGAGAATCAAGGTGATCTTCATTTATGACACCCATCAAGATATTTACACCGTCCTTGAAATGATGCCACATGTAGATCTTCACACCAGTAACACCATTAAAACATTGCCATCAGGAAATGCACATAAGCAGAAAGTTGAAGACATTTTTAAAGCAGCCTTAAACAGGGTTTGTCCAACAAGGTCTCCAGGAAAACTCAGATAGACCAAGGGTTCCCATGTCTCAGCCATGCTTAGATCTGCCTGAGGTTCGAGAAGGCAGCACAAAAATATATGGAAAGGTATGGATTTCCTATCAGTTTACAAACCTCTTCCTGTGGAGGAGACATTCAAGTAGAACCATAATTAAACTGGTAGTAAACTCCAATTATAACAAGTAAACACATACATGTGTGCTAAGAAAATGTTCTAATTTTTCTATGAATGTTTGAATTACTTTCCTTAAGGAACAAAGGAAACAAAGAGAACAGATGCCAAGAAGATATGAGATTCAGATCTCCAAGTGTGGCTTCAGAGTCAGATCAGATGCTCTCATTTCAGGAGTTAATTGCAAATACTGATCCAGTGACAATTTATTTTTTGTCATCAGTAAGCCCTCTGCACTCACAAGTCTGAGCCCACCTGGTGACAAAAAGAGGGCATCCCTCCACAGCTGGCATTGATGCCTGGGATAAGTCTGTCAGTAGCTCCCCAGGACAGAGACTTCAGGACGACCCACTCCCAGGACACCCAGAAGACAGAGATGCAGGCAGGGATGCAGGCAAGGATGCAAGGCTGCAGTCATGCAAGGATGAACACAGGCAAGGATACAGGCAGAGATGAAGACAATGACACAGGTAGATAGGGATGTAGGCAGGAATGCAGGTAAGCAGGAGAAATGCAGACAGGCAGAAATATAGGAAGGGGTGAAAGCAGGGATGCAGGAATGCAGTCAGGCAAGGATGCATGCAAGCAAGGATACAGGCAGGGTTGAAGACAAGGATGCAGGTAGTGATAGGAGCTGCTTCCCCAGCTCCACTGTCCCACCTGGGCCTTAACATTTCCCCTACAGCCTGGGAACCAATTTGGCATGAATGAAGTATAAACACAGGTCTTATAATAGCATCAGGAGTTGGCAGGAGCTGAACTCCAGCAGCACTAGCAAGTTCTGCTAAAATAAACATGTTACAGGCAAAGGTCAGGATGCCTGTTAATATAAAGACTGTGCCTTGTATAATGCATTCAAATGCCAGAGTGAGAGAGGGAGATAATATGATCCATTTGCCAGATTCCTCCTTTTAGTTGTAACGCAAAGCCATTTCGGGCTGAAATGACCCAGAGATGATAATGAAGCGGATGATGATGCCATTGCCTGTGATAATGGTGTGACAGGGAGAATACCCTGGAAAACTGCACAAGCTGATAAGTGTAAAGGTATAAACAAACCCAAACAATATGGACTTACAGACATTAGTGCAGAACAAAAGAGCCGGGGGGGAAACCGAAGCCAACAGATCAACATTAAAAAAATAAATAAATAAAAGGAAAGACTTTGCAAGGGTGACTTTTTTAGCAATTTCTGGTCATGCAGCACGTTCAGCAGCCTCCCCAAACTAAGCCTTTCCCAGCTGAAACGACAGCAAAGTGTTTCATACTCGAAGCAGGGGACCACCTCTCCCTTTCCCAGGAACAGTTTGTAGCAAAACAGTCCACGATATGAAAATGTATTTAATGCAATTAATAATTTAAGAAGCGAGAGCATATGCTCTTGGAGAGTTAAATGCTTGTCAGAGTGATAGATGCACGCTTCACCACCAATACATTTCGTCTGAAGAGCAGAGGGATTTTGCAAACTTGTGTTGACCTTGGGTTGCGGTATATCGGAGGCAGATTGCAAAGGCAGGCCCTGCTTACGGTGGGAGAGTGCGTCAGCTCTCAATTTACAGCCCTTTCCCCAATTAAAGGACTGTAAAAACATTAAAATTAATGCAGTCTTAACTCCAGAGCAGGCTCTACTTTCTTAATTAGTGCATAATTATTCAGTTTTTGATATCCTGGAAAATTATCACATGGAAATTATTTTAGGCACTGTAACAATGGCAAAAATCTCTCTCTCCTTCTTCCCCCCCCCCAACTCGATTAACATGTGGAAGTAATTAACACTTTATTACAGTGAAAATACTATTACTGCTAATGTTTAATGACTTTTGCCATTGCATCATAAGCAGGAAATTTTGAAAGCTACAGAACAAGGGTTCTGCTATAAATACAGTCCAAAGCTTA
Source organism: Melanerpes formicivorus (assembly GCF_026170545.1). NCBI lineage: Eukaryota > Metazoa > Chordata > Aves > Piciformes > Picidae > Melanerpes > Melanerpes formicivorus. Next base: position 28,124,989 of record NW_027142358.1, read on the forward strand.
TAAACCAGCGTCAGATGAATCATAGAATCATAGAATTGTTTCAGTTGGAAAAGACCTCTAAGATCATTGAGTCCAACTGTCAACCTAACACCACCATGGATGTTAAACCATATCCCAAAGTGCCATGTCCACATGTTTCTCAGACACCTCCAGGGATGGTGACTCCACCATGTCCCTGGGCAGCCTGCTCCAACACCTGACCACTCTTGCAGCAAATAAATTGTTTTTAATATCCAAACTAAAGCTCCCCTGGCACAATTTCAGGCCATTTCCTCTTTTTCTATCAAGTGATACAATGAAGAAGAGACTGACTCTCATCTCACTCCAACATCTTTTCAGGGTACTGTAGAGAACAATGTGGTCTCCCCTGAGCCTCCTCTTTTCCACACTAAGCAACCCCACTTCCCTCAGCTGCTCCTCACCAGACCTGTTCTCTAGACCCTTCACCAGCTTCATTGCCCTTCCCTGGAAACACTCAATGTCCTTCTTGGAGGGAGGGCCCCAAAACTGAACCCAGTATTCAAGATGTAACCTCACCACTACCCAGTACAGGGGCACGATCACTTCCCTTCCCCTGATGGGCACACCCTTCCTGATCTAGGCCAGGATTCTGTTGGCCTTTCTGGCCACCTGAAAACACTTCTGTCTCATATTCAGATAGATGTCAGCTAGCACCCCTAAGGTCCTTTTTCATCTGGCAGTTTCCAGCTACTCTGCCTCAAGCCTGGAGCATTCATGAGGTCGTTGTGACCCAAGTGCAGGACGCAACACTTGGCTATGTTAAACCTCATACAATTGACTTTGGCCCATTGATCCAGCCTGGCCAGATCCCTTTGCAGAGAAACCTACTCTCACACTAGAAGTGTTGAAGGCAAGGGGATATGACATTCAATATATTTCCAAAATGTCATAGGCAGGAAATACAATTTTCTTGATAAAGTCCACCAAAAAGCAGCTAGTGCAATAAGGCTGGATGCGTAGCACCATAGGCAGCAGTGCTAGAGCCTCTGTAAAAGCCTGTTGTTAATCAAATTGAAACATAAAACCTGAAGCATAAAGTTATTTTCTCATAACAGTTTAATAGAAATTTTCCAATCAAACAAAGGCCAAAAAAATAAAAGTATTATTGCGACATGAAGTTCCTTGTATAAACAACTTGAAAATGAAGTAGGGGAAAGTTTCTTGGGGATTTATGGATTCCTTTATTTTTGTTATTGAGAGCAAATGTCTACTGTAGATCTCCTATAAATGTCTGGAGAAATTATGCAACGGCTTCTCATGATTCACACCAAGCACAATTAAGATGCTGAGTCCACAGCAGTGTTGGAGAGGTCAGAGATCAGGAAATGTCATTTCATTTCAGCTGGTGTGATTGAGCCAAATGTGTTGGAGACAAAAGGAGAGCTAAAGGGATGGAGACAGCTCTTATTAATGTTTATAAATATCTAAAGGGTGGGTGTCAATAAGATGGTGCTAGTCTCTTTTCAGTGGCCTGCAGTGATAGGGCAGGGGACAACAGATAAAAGTAGAACACAGTTCCACCTTAATGTGAGGAATTCTTTGCTGTGAGGGTGCTGGAGCCCTGGAGTGGGCTGCCCAGAAAGGTTGTGAAGTCTCCTTCTCTGGAGACTTTTAGGACCCATCTGGATGTGTTCCTGTGTGACCTGCCCTAGGTGATCCTGCTTTGGCAAAGAGGCTGGACTGAATGATCTCCAGAGGTCCCTTCAAGCCCTTACCATTCTATGACTACCTGGATTTGAGCTTCTTTATGGGTGCAACAGATGGGGAGAAGTAAGGTGACGTTTAGCAAAACATTTCACTATCAAGATGCAAACAGAAAAGTTTATTAAACATACAGCAAAACCTTATGGAAATTCCAGTGCAAAACAATGCACTACAAAAGCTCCATAAAATAAACACAACAATAAATATAGAAGGAAACAAAGAGAAAGCTAGGCTGATGCTACCAACCTTGAGGAAGCTGAATAAAGTCATGCTCTGCTTATTTGACGCTGCTTCTGTTGTTGGACTGAGAATTAATGAAGATGAGAACTAATCTATTCTAAACTAATGTAATCATGTGGCTTGAAAAAGACCTCCAAGATCATCAAGTTAGAATAGAATAGAATTAACCAGGTTGGAAGAGACCTTTGAGATCATCGAGTCCAGCCTATCATCCAACACCATCTAATCAACTAAACCGTGGCACCAAACACCCCATCCAGTCTCTTCCTAAACACCTCCAGGGATGGTGACTCCACCACCTCCCTGGGCAGCACATTCCAAAGGCAAATCTCTCTTTCTATGAAGAACTTCTTCCTAACATCCAGCCTAAACCTCCCCTGGTGCAGCTTGAGACTGTGTCCTCTTGTTCTGGAGCTGGTTGCCTGGGAGAAGAGACCAACCCCCACCTGTCCAGCTGTCACCCTAACACCACCATAGCCACTAAAGACTGTTCAAAAGTGCCATGTCCACATGCTTCCTGAACACCTCCAGGGGCAGTCATGATTCAAGTCATGGAATTATTTGAAGTTTTAATATTCACTGCGCACAGCTTTTGGGGCTTTCCCCTTTTAAATATTTCTCATGATGCTTTAAAATTAATTCATTGAACTGGACCAGCTCCAGTGGCCAACAAATACTGGTCGTAAATTAAAGAACCACTTGTTTTAGAAACATCTCCTTGATCCATTGGCCATGGATACAATGAGGGAGAATTTGGCACCAGGATGCTGAATATAAATTTCTATTTTGGAAGCATCTCTTACCAGCCCATATCTGGAGCCAACATGCAAGAAGAATTCACCTGAAGTGGACAGAGCTATTCACTCTGGGATTAACTTGTTGCAGTTGCAAATGAATCATGAAACCAGCTTTGGCAAACCTGAGCCTGGACCCATGGTGGAACTGAAATAATGTATGTGAAAAACCTGAACTGGATTACCAGGCCATCTGGAATGCATTCACCATATGCATTAGGAGTAGCAGTTTCCTTGACAGAGGTTGTGAAATATTAGAATTCCTAATGGAAGAAATATGGTGGTGCAAAATGACACAAAAAATCACACAACCTCATTCCCTGCCACGGAACAGTGAAAATGCGAATCTTTCTCTCAAGGGTACTCTATCAATCCTTTGCAAACAAGGCACTTCAGCAGGCAGAGGAGGAGGGGGACTGACAGGGGTTAACCCTTCCGCACCACCACCACCATGCTGGGCAGGAGACAGCTTTCCTCTGTGGAGAGGCCAAAAATGGGGAGACACTATGACAACTGTGAATAAACACAGGGAGCCCTTCCAGAAATGGGGAGTACCTCCAGCATGGGTAACCCAAAGAGTTGTCAACCCCAGAGACAGACTGCTGCCACTGTTGCAGCCTTCTGGGGTGATGTTCCTTCACTACAAGAAAGACATTGAGGTGCTGGAGCACGTCCAGAGAAGAGCAATGAAGATGGTGAAGGGTCTGGAGAGCAAGTCTTGTGGGGAGGAGCTGAGGGAACCTGGTTTAATTAGTCTGGAGAAGAGGAGGCTGAGGGAAGACCTTCTGGTTCTCTGTAACTCCTACTTTACACCAGCCTCTTCAGGGGGTTGTAGAGAGCAATGAAGTCTCTCCTCAGCCTCCTCTTCTCCAGACTAAACTATCCCAGTTCCCTTAGCTGCTCCTCTCCAGACCTATTCACCAGACCCTTCACCAGCTTTGTTGCCCTTCTCTCCAAACTTCAGCTACTCAATGTCTTTGTTGGAGGGACAGGCCCAACACACATCTTTGGAAGTACCTAACCCAAACAATTTTCAAGTACTTTTTGAAACCACATCCCTTATCTCCCTCATTGCCATTTATAAGGCCCACAGAGCTCCTGTTGATTGCTCCTTCCCTGCAGAACAGGGAATAACTCCAAGATAGATTTTCTGCTTAGGAAATAGATCTGGGTTGAATTATTCAAAACAGATAACAATATCCAGCCCCAGAAAACTAAGACAAGGCAAAAAAAAAAAAAGACTCCAGAGCAAAGGGGGTTTTATACAGCAGCCAATTGTTATGACTCTTTTTAATTAAATACAAATGAATTAATTGTTATGAAGTACTGTTAGGCAATTATTTTGCTGACATTTTGTCTCTTTTGAGACATGCTTGTTTACTGCAGCTCTCATCTACCACAGCCTGCCACCATTATGCACTATTTTAGACATAAAGAGTTAAAACTAAGCTTGCCCCATCAGAAACTGTAGCATTCATTTCATGGTTGTGTCAATGGTACACACATTAGACATAGTAGTATTTCACAGAAGCACAGAATGGTTGGGGTTGGAAGGGACCTCTGGAGATCATCGAATCCAATCCTCCTGCCAAGGCAGTTTCACCTAATCAATGTTACACAGGAACATGTTCTGGTGGCTTTGGAATGTCTCTAGAGATGGAGGCTCCTATACCTCTCTGGGCAGTCTATTCCAAGGTTGCATTACCCTTAAATTAATGAAGATCCTTCTCATGGATAGATGGAACATGCTATGCTCACCTTTGTGCCCATTACCCCTTGTCCTGTCCCTGGGCACCACTGAAGAAAAGACTGGTCCTATCCATATGGCACCTACCCTTTAAGTATTTATAAGTATTGATGAGATCCTCCCCCCTCAGGCTACTTTCTTCCAGACTAAAAAGACCCAATTCTCTCAGTCTTTCCTCATAAGAGAGATGTTCCAGTTCCCTCATCATCTTTGTGGCCCTTTTCTGTACCCTTTCCAGAAAGCCCCTGTCCTTCTTGAACTGGGGAGCCCAGAACTGAGCCCAGAACACCAGACATGGCCTCACTAGGACAGACTAGAGGGAGAGGAGAACCCCCCTCTATCTGCTTGCCACACTCTTTTTGATGCATCCCAGGATGCCACTGCCTTCTTGGCCACAAGGGCACGTTGCTGGCTCATGGTCATCCTGTTATCCACCATGACTCTGAGGTCCTTTATGACAGAGCTGCTCTCCAACAGATCAGCTCCAGCCTGTACTGATTTATGGAGTTGTTCTTCCCCAGATGTAGGACTTTACACTTCCCCTTATTGAATTTCATTAGATTTCCATTTTTTATTCGATCTCCCATACCTAGGCCATCATTGTACATGAGGTGCTGTATCTTAATGAATTATTTCTGGTTAAAGATTTTTAAATAAATGAATAAATAAATAAGTAATGAAACACTGATTTTTACTGTACACAAGTTTACTGGCTGGTTGGGTATTGGGTTTTGGTGTTTGGGGTTTTTTTGGTGTTTGTTTTGTTTCTTCCTGCTTTCTGCTCTGAAGTGAAATGTTTTCATTGTTTTTCCAAAGCTATGCATGAAAGTACAAAAATGATGGCTGGTTTTGGAGCAAACCTTCAGCAGCAGCACCATCAGAGAGCAGCACATAAACTCTTTCAAAAGTAGGTAGGCAAAATTGGAGGGTGAGCTGAAAACCTGCAACTGGCCACAAGAATGTTAGGTCCTTTGACTGTTTTGGGGAACTGCTGTCCTTGAGATACTGCATGACACATCCTTCACCACGCATCTGATCCATTTTCTTCAGTCAATGACATGTCCCTCAGTGATTCAAATGTTCACAATGGGATCAAAAGTGACTTCAACCACTTAGGCAGGAGCAGGATTAGATTGAATGTTAGGAAGAATTTCTTTACTGAAAGACTGGTGAGGCATTGGAGTGGGCTGCCCCAGGAGGTCATCGAATCACCATTCCTGGAGGTCCAAATACAAGTGGATGTGGCACTTCCGGTCATGATCTAGTGGTCATAGAGATATGGGACTTGGACTTTGGAGGTCTTTTCTAACCTTAATCATCCTATGATGTGTTTTGGTGCATCCAGAAAGGCATCCACAGGGTTTTTTTGGGGTTTTTTTTGGTGTGTTTTCAAGGGCTTGGTTCTGTGGTACCCAGCAGCTCCTGGAATCAGTAAATTCCCGGAGAGCTGTTGGCTGTGAAGACCTAGAATCTGAGCTCTACCTGCCAGGTCAGTAACAATATAAGATAGCAAGCTCTGTATCTGCCTATCACACAGAATTGCTACGGTTGGAAAAGGTTTTGAAGATCATCAGGTCCAACCACTATCTAACTCTACCAGGTCCACTACTACACATACCCTTGAGCACCATATCCAGAGTTGGACCCACTACTGCAGGTGGGGTCTTAGGAGAGCAGAGGGGCAGAAAATCCCCTCCTTTGACCTGTTGGTGAAATACTGTTCTTTGTAGACTGCAGCACTTAATGCAGTGAGGAGCAATGCTTGTTTTGCTGATTTTTTAATCATAGCTATGAAATTCCCATCTCATACTAATGAAATATCTTGAGTCAGATCCTCTCTATCATGTAACTGCAGGAGATAGGAATGTATCCACTTTGGATGGTACCAGGTTTTACAGACTGAGTCATATTTTTCAGCCTTTTCAAACACTAAGGCTTATTTTCCCTAGATGAGAGGACTTTAATGTATTTGTGGGACCCTAAGACCTAGGGCTTTGATATGTCATGACTGTGTCTGTTCTCTGGGCTCTCAGCAAGCTCCTGTAACCTTTCCTTCTGATCAAAGCCCATGAACGGACATGCAAAAACTGGTTAAAGAGAGAGTCTTTGTTTTTCCTATTTATCTATCACCCACCTAGATATTTTTACACATTAATCATACTTAGAAGACTTAGCAAAAACCATCAGTCACTTAACAAACCTTCCAATCTTTATCTGGTGGTAACAGATGCCTGCTGACTATCTCTGCCTGCTAGACAGACCCAGCAATGTTCCTGATGAAAAGCAGAATGCAACCAAAGTTAACATGAAATAGTTGGCACCACTTTGAGCAGCCCCTGAAACAAAGATATTGGAAGAGTGAGTGGAAACTAGACAGACATCCCCCCCTTGTTGTCTCTCCAGAGACTACTGGCAATGACCAGGTTCTTGGCAACAAAACTGCTGAAGGGTCTGAAGAACAGGTCTTGTGAGGAGTGTCTGAGGAAACAGGAGTTGTTCATCCTGGAGAAAAACGTGCTCACATGAGACCTTCTGCCTCTATTCAACTCTCTGGAAAGGAAATTGGAGTGGTCTGGGGGTTGGTCTCTTCTCTCAAGTAACAAGTGAAAGGGCAAGACAAAATGCTCTCAAGTTCTGCCAGGGGAGATTTACAGAATCACAGAAAGGTAGGGGACCCCTGAAGTTCATCTAGTCCAACACCCCTACCAAAGCAGGTTTACTTAGGAGGACATTAGGATAAACATCACCTTCATTTAGGTTGGACATTAGGAACAATTTCTTCTCCAAAAGTGTTGTCAGGGATTGGACCAGGCTGCCCAGGACAGCAATGGAGTCTCCATCCCTGGAGGGGTTTCAAAGCCATGAAGAGCTGGTGCTGAAGGACATGATTTAGCTGTGACCTGGCAGTGCTGGGTTAATGGTTGGACTTGAGAATCTTAAAGATCTCTTCCAACCACATAACTGGGGAAAGCAGACTGGATAATTCTATCCCTTCGGCACAGAACAGGAATAACCACACAGAGCTCCACCTCCATGCATCAGCAACAGTGCTACAGCAACGTTCAGGGTGCAAACATGGCCCATGTCCTGCTTTACAATAAAAGACCTTCTGCATGATTGCCTTCCCTGACCTGCCTGTGTCAAACACCAAGCCTTGCTAGATTACTTCCACTGGCTGAGCTATCAGAGCAGATTCTTTGGCTCACCAGGAAAAAAAGCTGGTGTTTCTGAAGCTGAAATTTCATAGCAAGTCTCTTGAGATGCCATGCATGAATAATGAAATAATTGTGTGTCCTCACTCATCGCTCTAGCACGTTACCATCTCTGCTGGTGCTGCTGCTGTTCCCATTCTCAGGGAGGTGACATCAGTGTAGGCAATACCTACTGAAGGATAAATTCTTGCGCAGCCCCAGTCCTAGCAATGATGTCTGAAACTCCTGTAGTAATGAATGACATGGAGAATGAAGTAAATCTTCCAGCAAAATATTCAGCCTTTTTCTAATTTCTTTTAAAATGTAACTCATTGTGCCTATTTCTGGGCCCCTCAGTTCAAGAGAGACAGAGAACTACTGGGGAGAGTCCTGTGGAGGCTATGAAGATGCTGAGGGGCCTGGAGCACCTCTATGAAGAAGAAAGGCTGAGACACATGAGATGCTGAGTCTGCAGAAGAGCAGTCTGAGAGAGGATCTTCTCAATGCTCAGCAAGGACTACTTGGCATGTGGGGGGCAAGATGATGGGGCCAGGCTCTTTTCAGTGGTGTCCAGTGACAGGACAAGGGAAAATAGGCAGAAGCTGAAACCCAGGAGGTTCCATCTGAAGATGAGGAGAAAATTCTCTTGTGTGAGTGTGTTGGAACCCTGGAGCAGGTTGTGTTCCAGGTTGCGGAGCGTCTTCTGGAGAGACTTCAAACCCACCTGGACATTGTGATCCCGGACAACCTGTTCTGGGTGTCCCTGCTTTATCAAGGAGATTGTACTAGATGATTTCCAGAGGTCACTGGAATTCTGTGATTCATAAAACTCTGTGGACCAGAAACAACCCCATTTATCCCAGCTGAAACTCTGGCCCACGTGCATTACGTTACGTGTACGGACAATGTTTCTGCACCAGTATTTTCTTCCCAGCCAGCTACTGTCTGTCCCTGTGCACATTCCTGTCACACTCAAGAAGAGCAAGATGGTCCCATTAATCAATCATACCTTGGCACTGTGTCTTTATGCATGTATTTCAGGGCTTTACAATACAATAAAATTTACAGCTCGTATAATTAAGAATATGCCAGATTAAACAAATTAAAGCTCAGCCCTAAAAAGCAAAAGCTCCATCAGATCAAGACATTATGCATGAAAGAAATTTCAAATTCAAATCAACAACATTTGAAGGCTCTGAACACAAAAGCTGCTGAGGAGTCACTGGGTACAACTGCGAGACCTATTTCCTAACCTCAAGGTACAATTCATGGCACGGGGCATTAGAAGGTCAGGAAGACTAATTGAGTGCAAAGGTTAGTTGGAGATTTGTGGGGAAGCTGCACTGTTCCTGAATTTCTTCTTTTTATTTTTTTTTTCTTCTCCCCTCTCCCCCTTCCTCTATAAAATTAAAAAATATTAACTTCTACTGAAATTTGCATTCATGAAAGGCTCTTTGTCTCCGGTGTATTCCTGGGAGCAAGAGCACAGAGTGGAGGAGAAAAGAAGCCAAATCATCCATCCTGCATGTGGTGTTTCAGCAACAGCAAACACCCCAGGGAAGAAGTCCTCAGGAGGGAGTTGAAGAGTCCCCCCCAGCCAGGATGCTACACCCTACTCTGTACTGTTTGATCATAGAATCTTAGAATTTCTTCAGATGTAAACCACCTCCAAGGTTATTGAGTCCATCATAAGACTACCATGGCCATAATGATGTTTGGCTCCAGGAGTACCTCCACAAATAAACCAAATTTAATTTGACCATTTCCCAGTGGAAGTCCACTGAGGTGAGTGACAGGGATCAACAGAGAGAGGCTGCTCAGGGAGGTGATTTAGACTTTTTCTCTGGAGACATTGCAAATCCACCTGGATATCTTCCTGTGTGACCTTATTTCGGTAAACCTGTCTTGGCAGGGAGGTTGGATTCAATGGTCTCCATCTATCTCTTCCAACCCACATAATTTTATGATTCTGTGTGAGATGTGTGGGTAAAACACCAGGCTGTGGCATGGTGGCAGTCACATAGGCTTGGAAAGATTGCATAGCCTGCAGAGATGAGACCTGGTAACAACCAAGCCAGACAGCAAGATGAAAACATAGAAGAAATCAAATTTCTCAAGGTTCGTGTCCCCATTTTTCCTCTACAGCTTTTTCCCCATTTTTTTCAGCTAATAATGAATTATTTCGTGGACCCAGTTTCTCTTCTCCTGCATCAGAAACAGACTTTTATTTTTTTAAGATGTAAAATATGAAGTTTTCAGGCTTTTTCTCTTATTAGATTCTTCAGAAGGTAAGAACATGGATGACAAGCAATATGAACACCAAGACTTGGAATTCAATACTGAATATTATATCACATATCACATCGTATCAGACACTAAGCGCAAGAATCTTGCTTCATAAAACAGGACACCAGTGACAAAAATAGAAGCCTGCAATCAGCAAGCACCATCCTGTAGCCGTACAGATGTCCCTCTCCTGCACACCATCAAAGTTCAGCGAGCAAAAATTTATGTGCTGCTGCAAAAAAAATGACTCTACTATGGATTTTTACAATCATCTGAGAAAGTTATTTTAGCAAAGCTCTGAGGTCAGCAGCAATCTCCATACTCCCGTTTGCTCCCAAAAAGCTGTGTGTGCCCTCAGCATTAGGCATATATATTAGTGAGTATGGATAAATATAAAAGTATTTGTTTCAGTTCTGAAATCATGTTTCAGATAGACTTTCTGCTAGATTTCAATAAGCATCTAATTAAGATAGATTTCTTTTTTCCCCCATCTAGTGCTCTTGCAAATTCTATTTATCGGAGCTGCTTCGAGCACTGCAGAGCTTCGAAACAGCAACCAAAGCTGCAGCTTCAGCACAAAGATATTTTCACATGGTCATAGAATAATAGAATGGTTTGGGTTAGGAAGGGACCTCTTAAAGATCATCGAGTCCAACTCTCTGCAGTCAGCAGGGACATTTGCAACCAGAGCAGCTTGATCAGAGCCCCAAACAACCTGACCTGCAATAATTCCAGGGATGGGATATTTACCAACCTTCTGTACAACCTGCATCAAGGTCTCACCAACCCCAATATCAAACGTATTTTCCTTCTCTTTACTCTGAATCTACCACTTTTAGTTTAAACTTCCATCACACCTTGTCTTGTCATAACAGGCTCTGATAAGCAGTCTCCTCCCATATTTCTGATCTGATTCTCCCTATGGAGGGTGTGGAAGAGAGACAGCAATATGTGTGTGGTAGCAAACCCAACAAAATAAGCAACATGATTTGCAAATAGTTTGGAAAAGCAAACACAACACAACACAAAACAAAGAGAAGCCTGAATCTTGGATTTATGGTGTTTTAGAAGTGATTTCTCTATTCTGCTCTCTCACTAAGAAGATCATTGTGGTGATTGGTGCCATGGTTTAGTAGTCACGAGGTCTTCGGTGACAGGTTGGACTTGATGATCTTTGTGGTCTCTTCCAACCTTATTGATTCTGTGATTCTGTGTGATTCTGTGATGGAGCAGGTACAAAGAAAGGTAAGGGGTCTAGAGCACAAGTCTTGAAGGCATTGAGGAAACTGGGATTGTTTAGTCTGAAGAAAATGAGGCTCTGGGGAGACCTTATCACTCTCTACAACTCCCTGAAAGGAATTTGGAGTGAGATGGGTCTTGGTCTCTTCACCCAAGGAAAAAGTGAGAAGACAAGAGAAAATGGCCTCAAGTTGCACCATGGGAGGTTTAACTTGGACATCAGGAATAATTTCTTCCCTAAAAACGTTGTGAATCCCTGCAACAGGTTGTCCAGGGCAGTGATGGACTCTCTGTACTTGAATGGTTTCAAAGCCAAGTAGATGTGGCACTGAGGGATATAGTTTATTGTTGGAGTTAGCAATGTTGGGTTACCAGTTGGACTTGATGATCTTGGAGGTCTTTTTCAACCTTAATGATTCTATGATTCCATGATTCTAGTTTGGGAATGGTGTTATGGACATTTTGTGTTTGAATCTCTTAATATGTATACATGGCTAGTGCACAGAAAATATGAATTGCTAATCTTAAGCACTTTGTTGTCCTCATAGACAATACTCCTACTAAATGCAGCTAAAATTCTCAGAACTTCAAAAAAAGAAAAAAAAAAGCCCCTCTGAACTAGTTCTGTCTTTGTCATTTTATAACACTCTGGCTATATTCCCCATCATTTAAACATAGAAAATGTCTTGCTTCCTTATTTAGCACACTCAGAAAACCATTATCAATCATCAAAAATATGTAATAGACACATTTATTCCCCTGACAAATTTATGCCAGAAAACTGATGGACTTATTATAGAACCTCTTCCCACAACAAATAACAACAAAAATTCCATGGTTTCATCTGCTTCTCTCTCAGCCTTAAGATTTGGGAAACAAAATCTTTCTCTAAGAGCCATACCCCTTGGAGCCAATATCTGATGGTTTGCTGAGAAAAATCTTTCCTCTGCTAGGTTTCACATATTGAAAATATCATAAAGGTGGTTTGTTTGTTTTTTATCCACTACAACTACCTAAAACTCTGTGAAAGTAACTGCATCACATGGATTTTTTTTTAATCCCTTTATGTAGAAGCAATCAGTAAAGCAGATTTAAATCTATTTTTTTCCCCCATCACTATAAGGAGCAAGGAAGAGTCACAATACATCTTATGGATAGAATTTATTAGGAAAGTTTCACTGTGGGTTTGTTGTGTGGGGGGTTTCTGGGTTTTGTTTCATCAGAGGTGAATTCTTTGCTCATCAGGATTTGTAATAATGCACTTATTGTATCTGATGCTGGGAATCCATCCTTTGTAATACTTCTTGACATAATTGCAGCTTTTGACATACTCAATCGTGGGATCCTTCTAAACCATCTTGAAAAATATGTTGGTCTTTCAGGTTCGGTTATTCAGCAGTTCAAATCTTATTATAACCATCGACTACAGTTTGTTAATATAATTTCTTTCCATTCCTCCTCTTACATTGTCATCTGGAGTCATCTGTTACAATGTCATCTGCAGTCCCACAGGGATCTCCTCCTGGTTCCACATGCTCCTTTATCTACCTGCTGCCTTTAGGAGCTACAAAACCCCCGCCACAGAGACAGGGGCTCTCTTATCACGCTCCTGCTGACATTCGGCACTTTAATTTCCTATTCCTTGTGCCTATTTATTTGATCAATATTCTAATGCTTTTTTCCTTGCTGCTCAGCTCTTTAGATGAGTTTTAAAAGAAAAAGAATGTTTTTTAAACATTTTTTAAATTATACCCCAGACAGGTAGAGGCAAACCAAGTTTTTGATTACAAACCTCTTTCACAGCCAAGTGATTCATATTATGCTGCTTTTCAATTCCAGAATTGCTTTATTTATTTATAAATTTCCACATATTTGATCATGTAAAAATGCCCAACAATACCATAAAAACTCAACTATAAGCTATAAAAAAGGCATGAAGCAAAGAACAGGAGTGAAGCAAAGCAGAACTAAAAATCAGTGCTGAGTTACATCCAAATTCCATGGGCTAGATTGCTATTTATGATGCCACCTCCATAGTACGGTAGCAGTTGATCTGAGTTATGCTACCAGAATCTGAACTTTTATAGATAATATCACTACATATTCCCCATAAAATGCAACTAGGAGCTATTATTTCAGACATGCTGGTTATCTGTAGAGCCCGCAGAATTTGGTGTGCCACACCAAACATCTAGAGCTTCACAAATCCAACCCAGTTCTTGACAACATAAATATTTCCCCTTCTGCACTAGCAGTAAAATACTGGCAGTGAAAAAAGTAACCTAGGGAGTAAGAAAGCAAAGAATCTGATTCAGGTTCTTTTCCCCTGCAACAGCAAATGGGCAATTTCTGATTTTGAGGCAGCTAAATGGTTGCAGAATCATATAGAGTTTCAATTCTCTTCTTCCATCTTTTACCTGGTATTCTCAAGTTGCCATGACTAAATGAACCTCTCAGTTTGGAGTAAACAACTGGCATTGCCAAGACCAAATTTCTTTTTCTTCAATATATCTAATTCTATTTCTAAATCTAAGAAGGACATCAAGAAATCTAAGAAATTGGGTACTTACAAAATAATGGTCATTCTTCAAGCTAAAATCTTATGTTACTACCAAAAACAACCAATAACCTACTCTTACCGATGTTATGAGATGGAAAAAGTGCACATGGCTGCATAGAATGAATTGCCATCAGTTTTAATGCTCTAGGAGAGACAAAATATCTGTATGGTCTCCTGCACTGAGTTTCTTTTCTATTCTTAACAGAAGAGATGTGCACAAGACTCAGAACCTTGGTCTGAAATATGGCACCAAATCCTTCTTGCAGGAATACATCTCAAAGGTAACCTTGCTCAACTCAAGGGAAAAAACATTTGCACAAATAACATTGAAATCAAGGCAATCACAATTTAATAGGGAGGATCTTTAGCCATTAAAAAAATATCATAGGATGGTTTGGATGGTAAGGGACTTTTAGAGGTGATCTAGTCCAACCTCCCTGCAGTCAGCAGGGACATCTGCAAGTAGAGCAGGTTTCTCAGAACTCAAACAGCCTGGCCTGGAATGGTTCCAGAGACACGACATGTCCCACCTCTCTAGGCAACCTAGATCAGGGTCTCATAACCCTCACTCTAAAAAATTCCTTCCTTCTCTCTAGCCTAAATCTCCCTCTCTTGGTTTAAATGTTCACCCCTTGTCTTGTGATAACAGGCCGCACTCAAAAGTCTGTGCTCAGCTCTATGATCTGACCCTGTAAGCACTGAAAGGCCACCAGAAGGTTTTCCTAGAGCCTTACCCTATCCAGGCTGAACAACCCCAAATCTCTTAGCCAGGCCTCACAACAGAGGGCTTCCAGCCCTTTCAGCATTGCTGTGACCTCCCCTGGTCCTTCTCCAAAAGTTCCATGTCTCTCTTGTGGTGAGCACTGCAGGTGAGATCATACCATAGTCTCACCATAGTGAAGTCAAAGATGAGTTGTGGTAAACCATGGAAGAAAGAAGTCCTTTGGAAAAACAAAAACAAACAAACAACTGACCTCTGAGTCCTCCATGGCCTTTCCATGGAGAAGGGTCACCCATGCAACTCCACGAAACACCACTTCAGTGATGGGAACCAATTGAAGTGCTAGGAGGCTCAAGGGTTGCTTAATTTCCCCTGACTCTACCCAAGCATGGTAACAACATCCCTCCTCAATCCATGTAACAGGTGCTTCTATACCCTGACGTACTGTTTAAAACCTGTTTTGTTGAAATTAGTCTTTTGTCAGCTTTACTGTGTTGTTAGGAATATTTCCATATTTCACAGTTTAATGACTACATTTCATTTCTGCTGTCTTCTGCTGTGTACAAACTCAGTGGGACTCCTGGGAGGAATGGCATAAAGCAGGGGGGGTCGGGAGGTGGGGGAAAGAATGTATGGATTGGGTTGCTTTTCATATGTATTTTTATCAACTCCACAGTTTAAAAGCAACATCAACATAAGAAGGAGATAAAGACTGGGGTGAAACTGAAGGGGGAAAAGTAGAGAGAAATATTGGTTGTATGCAGTAGTATTTTAGAGTTATTTTCTTTTGTATCACCAGGCTCTCTCCTTATTATGAATTCCCTATTTAGCACCAGGTTTCAAAAGTTCTTGACAAATCAAGACCTTCAGTTAGATGCAAGATTTTCTGGATTCTATTTGACTACAGTAGCAACATGCTTAATTTCTGTGCCTAACCACATCAAAGTAGGGAAGGTTAAAACAAAAAAAAATCAAAGTAGGCACAAAAAAAAAAAATCTTCTTCAGACTGCATTTTAAATTCTTTTCTGGTTGATAATGGTGCTGTCACTGAGCAACCTTAATGCAAATTAAAAAATTAATGGGTCAGGCATGAGAATAATTATTGCAGGAAAGGTCTGTACTGTGCCTTTTCCAAATGGACTGCATGGGATTGATGCAGAAATGACCCAAGTGGGCCCTACTAGCTCATTCAATAAGGGTCCACTCAAATTCCATCTGTGAACATTTGGTCAGCCCTTTTATGGCAATGAGGCTATTCCTCCAAGTTCATATTAATTTTTTCTGCACATCTGCACACTCACCTAATCCCTGCCCACATGTCGCTTCAATTACAATTAAAAGAACAAGTTCAATCTTGGGCAAATTTTAATCACAATAAAGTCTTTAAAAACATTTTCTTTTTTTTTTAATTCTATTAAAAACCTTCAATTTTCATATCACCAAGAAAAAAAAACCACAACTAAAATAAAACCAAACAACCCCCACAACCTAGAAAGCCTGGTGAACCTCCCACCGCTGAAAACCCGATTTCAGTTTTGCCTGAGGTGCATGTCCTCGTGCGAGCTAGAGCAGATCTGGTCCTGGCCAGTGGTGTGACTTCCAATCTGAGTTTCTATGCAGTAAGAGGACTTTCTGAAATTCAGGGCAGGCTGGCAGAGCCTGGGGCTGGTTCTAGCAGGGAGAAGAATAGAATAGAATAGAATAGAATAGAATAGAATAGAATAGAATAGAATAGAATAGAATAGAATAGAATAGAATAGAATAGACCAGGTTGGAAGAGACCTTCAAGATCATCACGTCCAACCTATCACCCAACACCACCCAATTAACTAACCCATGTAACCAAGCACCCTGTCAAGTCTCCTCCTGAACACCTCCAGTGACGGCGACTCCACCACCTCCCCAGGCAGCCCATTCCAATGGGCAATCACTCTCTCCGTGTAAAACTTCCTCCTGACCTCCAGCCTGAACTTCCCCTGGCGCAGCCTGAGACTGTGTCCTCTTGTTCTGGTGCTGGCTGCCTGGGAGAAGAGACCAACCTCTGCCTGTTTACAACCCCCCTTCAGGTAGTTGTAGAGAGCAATAAGGTCACCCCTGAGTCTCCTCCTCTCCAGGCTAAGCAGCCCCAGCTCCCTCAGCCTCTCCTCATAGGGCTTGTGTTCCAAGCCCCTCACTAACTTCGTTGCCCTTCTCTGGACTCGTTCCAGCAAGTCAACATCCTTTCTAAACTGAGGGGCCCAGAACTGGACACAGTACTCGAGGTGTGGCCTAACCAGTGCAGTGTACAGGGGCAGAATGACCTCCCTGCTCCTGCTGGCCACACTGTTCTTAATGCAGGCCAGGATGCCATTGGCCCTCTTGGCTGCCTGGGCACACTGCAGGCTCATGTTCAGCCTACCATCAACCAGCACCCCCAGGTCCCTCTCTGCCTGGCTGCTCTCCAGCCACTCTGGAGATGGGGAGATGGGGAGAGTTTCTGCCAAGTGATGGGCTGCAGAAATGCTTTGCCTGGGATTTGTCCCCAGGTACACCAAGGGTGCTGTTGCATCTCACGCCACCCCTTGGGCTGCAGCTGCAGGGAGGAGAGGCCAGGACAGGAGACCCTCAATGGCCCAACAAGCGATTGCAGCCCATGAATGGCATGTGCAGGAGGAAGCTAAGGGATCACCAGGGCCAAATCTCCTCTCTGCTGGATGCTGTGCCAGGAGGATTCTGCCCTTTCTGCCTTCCATCCCCATCCCTGTGTTCCTGAATCCAGTTCCAAAATCCAGCTCCTGAATCTGCCTTCTATGTGCTATTGAGCCCAGTCTGGGAATGCTCAGTGCCTGCCCAAGCATCAGTGGTGCCAATGGTGCCATCATTATCATGTGGGCTTGGGTTCCATGTAGGTTTGTGTCCCTTTGCCTTTATTTCATGTGACTGTTCTTTCCATCCCAACTGGTTGAATTTCCTTCCTACCCCATCAGTATCTCTCCTTTATTCCCTTTCTCTTCCCTTTGGAAGGGCAGAGGGATTGGAATCATAGAGAATTGTTTCAGTTGCAAAAGACCTCTAAATCATCGAGTCAGAGAGGCACAGAATCACAGTCATAGAATTGTTTCACCTGGAAGAGACTTTTAAGATCATTGAGTCCAACCATCAACCTAAGGCCACAACAGCCATAGGCAGAGCATCTGTCACTCATCTGCTGGCAGGCCCAGGCACGACCTTTGAACATGCAGAACAATTGATGCAGGTCATTGGAGTTTTGGAACTATCTGCATTCAAGACAGCAACTTCCACCTGCATGTGAGCATGGGAATGTATTTCATCACACAAATCTGGGGTTTACTCTACAATCAACAAGTAAAATTGCTGGGTTTGGGCTCTTACTATGATCCCTGAATGCTTACAATCAGCATCATTATTGCAAGCAAACAATTGCAAGGGCTTTAAATAAAAAATGCCGCTCATGGAGCATTTTCATTTTGAGCCCAGCATATTAATAGGAGGGAAAGAAGAGAAAGATGACAACCAGAAATGTCAGCTGGTTTAATCATGCTTAATAGGAAAAGACTGCTATAACTTTAAGAATGCAGCTTTAGCTGACTTTGGAGCTTAGGTTTTTATTTTTCTGCTTTATAGCATGCTTCAAAACTACTTGGACAAATACAAAACAAGAATTACAGTGCACCATAAGTTATTTTAATATCCTGTAGTGGTGTATACTTCCAATGAAATCCCCAGACTATTATTAAGGTTCTGTGTTTGTGTGAAAATGTCAAGTTGTTTCGAGTGACTACATACTCTAAATTATATATAACTGTTACTTTATAGCTAATAGGCACTAAAATTACTTTAAAACAGAAATGTAAAGTTATATTTTCATCCTTTTTGACAGATAATAAAGCTTATTTATGAGATACATTTTCTCAAGTATTAAAATATATAATGTTTACAAAAACATTAAAAATGCCAATACTTGATGTTTAAGCTTGAAACGGAGCCATCAGAAAGAGATTTTCCTGGATGCATCCAGCGTGAAGCCAAATAGATGATAACACAATAATTTCACTTGTGAAAGTCAGTTGTTAAACCAGTAAAAAAAAAGAAAAGAACATTGTGTCTCAAAATGAGATTGAGATGCTCTTCCCCTCCCTGCCTCTCATGAAACTGCAAGCATGAAATGCTTGTGTACATTTTGGGGATGAAATGGTGCCACGTGGCATCTTTTCATCCTGTATTCTAAATTACATCTGAAATTTATTTGAAAATTAATCCTTTCAATTACCTCCTTTAAATTTTAAATTTATTGTCATTTTCGTCCTTTGTTTTAAATTACTAAGACACATTGCTTAATTGCTTTCTTGTCGTGTCCCTATTCAAGGAAGCAGAGGGGGGGAAAAAAAGTGACTCCTTTTTACAAGCCCAGTGGAAGGGGACGTGAGCACAAGAGTAATTTTTCCCCTTGTAAACTCCAGTTAGGGTGGAGAATTTATGCAAGGGAAGATCGCTAGTGGCATGATGTACACTTAAGTGTAGACACCATCGCTAACCCACCAATTACTCAAGGTCTAAAAATAAAAAGGCTTCACATGCAAATTGCTGTTGTTTATTCCCCCCCCAGCACTTAGTAAATAAAACCACATAAACGTCAGGATCTATCTTCTCATCTGCAAAGTGTGAGGGATATTGGTTGGTGTTGGCCCTGACGCATCCTGATTTGGAGGCAACTTTCACAGAAGGTTGCAGCGTGCTCCTAATGGGAAATAATTGCTCCCCCTCTGCTGTGATTAGGATTACCTCTTCTGCTGTGGGGCTGTAGCTGAATTTATGCTTCCCAGCTCTGCTGTCCCTGATATACAATATTATGCCAAAGCATGAACAAAAGGAAATTACCCTGAAGCAATGGAGTGCCCCAACGTGTTGTCGCTATTAATCTTTTAGTAATGGTAATGCTAATTTGACATGATGCACAGTAATTTATTAATAGAAATATTTGAAGTCCTCAACTTAAAATATTCTGAGTGAGAAAGGGTGGCTCTGGAAATGGGAAAGGGGATGAAAAGCCTTTCACCTCCAAATCTCTGCCTCTTCCAACCTTCATCAATACCAGAAGGCAGATGCGCCTTGATGCTGGGCAAGAAGCAAGACCCAATTGTTTGGACAGGAAAGTAAACTAAGGGTCATGTCAGATGAACCCAAATACAACCTATGTGCTGTGCACAGCCAAAGCCCCATGATGGGCATCAGTCTTGGCCAAGCTTCATGTTTCTGTGGTCAGGGAGAGGAAGGAGGATTAATGCAAGGTCTTTGCAGCAGCAATAGTACTGCTTTGAGTTAGACTAGAAATAATTCTGGTCAGTGCGGGGACTGCTTGTCGCAGTCTCTGCTCTGTGTTGGAACTTTCTGAAGTTCAGGGGCTGGGCTGCAGAAAGGCTCTGCCTGAGACTTGCTCCTGGGCACACCCAGGGCACTGCCACATCTCATGCCCCACCTTGGGTTGCAGCTGCAGGGAAGAGTGGCCAGAACAGGAGACCATCCACCACCCAACAAGGAATTGCAGCCCATGGGTGGCATCTGCAGGAAAAAGCTGAGGGATCACCTGGGCCAAGACTCTTCTCCAACAGCTGGTGTCCCAGGTGTACTTTGCCCCTTCTGACTTCCATCCTCATCCCTCTTCCTTTTCTCTTCCCTTTGGAAAGGCAGAGAGGTTCATGAAGAGCCTCTGACAATCTTTTCAAGCCAGTCCAGAGCAGACCTGTGACAAAGACCTCCTAGACCTGCATGGCAACCCACAACTTCCAGGGCATCCAGTAAGATCATCCAGCCCTGTACCCTTGTCACAGTTGTTGCTGGGTACTGGTCGGCAGGGGATGCTCCTGCATCAACCAGCTCATTGCTTTCTGGGAGAGGGGGGCAGCTGGGGCACAGACCCCAGGAGTCCAGGGCCCCCCTGTGTCGAGCATGCTGCCCAGCCTTGGTCTCAGCAGGAGGGCACAGCAGGTTGCTCCTGGGCATGGGAGCTCCTACAAACTGTTTGGCCGTGTTGATAAAAGGGCTAATCCTTGTTCACACGGCACAGGCTTTGTTCCTTCTCCTGAGCCATCATTAACTATTAATCGAGGGTGGGTTTCTTCAAAGGTCTGCTCCATTTGTTGTTTGCTCTCAGGAAAGAGTAGCCCATTTAGGATTCAGGAGAGTATTAGGAAGGCAGAGATATTTGTAAACACTGTAATGGTCATATTAACAGTCAAAAATAGAAGCAAGAAAAAAAAGTAAGAGGTCGGGGGGGGGTGGTGGTGGTGTTTATATTGAACCTCACCAGGAAAGTGCAGAACTTCATGACTTGTTATGAGAGCAGCACTGGAAAACTTGGGGAACCCTTAAATTCCACCTGTCTGATTAATGTCAAGGTTACATTCGATCTACGTTGGTAGCACACATGAATTTCATGTCCCAAGACCTTAGTAGGAGTCAATGTAATATGAACCATTATTTATTAGCAATAATGGCCACTAGCCAAGGCAGAACCTGTTACCACACATTAATGGCATCACGTTGTCTTGGGAAAATGAGGCCATTAATGCAGGTCACCTGCACTACATAGTGCAGGCCAGATTCAGGTGGAAGCCATCAAACACAGGTTCTTAAACTAGAAACAAGCAGAGTTCCAACCTTGCTGTATCAATTAAGAGAAAATACTCACAAGCCTTCTATAGTCTACCATTCCCAGCACCCTCTGAGAGTCATTTCACCTCAACCATCCTTGATTTCAGTTTTTACAAGTTTGTTTTCACATCTTCTATAAAATTATAATCCTCACTCTGGCTGGTTTGGTAATGGAAGATGTTTTAGCAGATTTTATAGTAAGAACTTCTGGTTATGTATTGCTTCCTTCTCCATAAACCACAGAATTCACAATATTCATTCACAATTCTTCTGTATCATAAATAACATTTTTTAAATGCATTGCTTCAGCATGTTAATGGTGTGAGTTCTAAACCAAGGCCAGAATCTTACTCAACAGATGCAAGGCAACTGCTGGAACTTGTTTCTGTCAAGAAGCCAGAGTTCCCAACACCTTCACAACTAGAGTATCATCGACACCCCAAAAAGGGTTATTCTGTGCATCTAGCATCAGACATTACACCATATGTTCCTGCAGCCAAAAGCAGTGAAAAACTCCCATTTATGTTCTGGTATATCACAAAATCACAGAATGCTGGCAGTTGGAAGGGACCTCTGGAGATCATTCAGTCCAACCACCCTACAGCAGGTTGCCTTGGATCACAGTGTCCATGTGGGATTGCAGCCTCTCCAAAGAAAGACTCCACAACCTCTCTGGCCAGCCTGCTCCAGTGCCCATGATTGTCTTCATGTTTAGGATAGGATAGGATAGGATAGGATAGGATAGGATAGGATAGGATAGGATAGGATAGGATAGGATAGGATAGGATAGGATAGGATAGGATAGAGCAGACCAGACTAGGTTGGAAGAGACCTTCGAGATCATCGTGTCCAACCCATCAACCAATCCAACCCACCTAATCAACTAACCCATGGCACCAAGCACCCCATCAAGTCTCCTCCTAAACACCCCCAATGATGGCGATGCCACCATCTCCCTGGGCAGCCCATTCCAACAGGCAATCACTCTCTCTATGAAGAATTTCTTCCTAACATTCAGTCTAAACCTCCCCTGGTGCAGCTTGAGACTGTGTCCTCTTGTTCTGGTGCTGGCCACCTGGGAAGAGACCAACCCCCACCTGTCTACAACCTCCCTTCAGGCAGCCATAGAGAGCAATAAGGTCTCCCCTGAGCTTCCTCTTTTCCAGGGTAAGCAACCCCAGCTTCCTCAGCCTCTCCTCGTAGGGCTTGTGCTCCAAACCCCTCACCAACTTTGCTGCCCTTCTCTGGACACGTTGCTCTTCTCTGGACACCTTGCCCTTCTCTGGACACAAGGTGGAACCTTCTTGGTTCCAGTTTGTGCTATTGCCCCTTACTGAATGGCAGCACAACCTAATGGTGTGTTAGTCACTCCTCCCAGTTTTGGATCACCAGCAAAAGTGCTCATTGTTCATTGAGGTCTTTGATGAAGATGATGGACAACACTGGGCTGCATCCTCTTCAAGGTGTAGGGTAGGCCTCCATACTCCAAACAGGACATTGTTATCTTCACCCTGTTGGGCTATTTATTTGGGTTTTGAAAAAGTATGAAGTACCCATGGATACTTCCTAACTGGAAGTCTTTCTTTATAACCTGATGCCTTATTACCTGAGTTTCCTAAACTCTCTTTTTCTTTTTGTTGTTCCAATTTATCTTATATCACCACTCAAGCCAGACAATGATAAAAAATAAAGGTGCTTTCTTTTGTCATGTAGAAAATGTGATTCATTCCTTGTCTTTAACAGGCCTTCAGACCACCAGACATATGTTCAATGTTTGGCAGCCATAAAGAAACCAACAACAGCAGCTAAACAAATATATATATTTGTAAGGATTATAAATCAGGCCAAGTTATTCTGGCACTACTTTATATAAGACATTAGTGGGAGTAGATTTGAAATATTGTGAGCAATTCTGGTCACTATATTACAGGCAGGACATTGTGGAGATTGAAAAGGTGCAGTGGAGGGCAACCAAAATGATTCAGGATTTGGGAGATGTGAATGATGAAGACAAATTAGCTGGATTCAGGCTGTGTTACTTAAGGACTTGGTTCTGAAGGACTCCAGGGGGGTCCTCTCTGAGGATGCCCAACCCTCCTGGGCATCTCCTGCCCTGGCAGCAGAGATGCAGCCCCCCCAAGACAACGGACAATGGGGAGCTTCTCACCCGGCTACAGCTCAACAAGAAATAAGTGGACTCATAGCTACAAGTTGCGGGAGCAGTAAATAATTCAGAAGCATGAAAAAACTGACAGGGAGGAAATTATCCATCCATTCATGTACT
Organism: Melanerpes formicivorus; assembly: GCF_026170545.1. Taxonomy (NCBI): domain Eukaryota; kingdom Metazoa; phylum Chordata; class Aves; order Piciformes; family Picidae; genus Melanerpes; species Melanerpes formicivorus. The sequence goes on from NW_027142358.1 coordinate 28,148,428, forward strand.
GAATTTAAGATTAGAGGAGCTAAAAAACGCTGCACATAAAGTAGTGCTAAAAGCAAAATATTGCCTTTCAGGAAGGAAAGCCTATTTTTTTTCTAACTTTTCTTTTTTTCTCCCTTAGATGGGGAAAATGAAAGGCTCCTTTTTGCACCTGCAAAAAAAAAACAAAATTACTTCTGCTGCAGAAAAAAAAAAATAAATAAAACAACTAAATTAAGCTATGTACAAGAGTGGAGGGAGATGTGAAGGTGAAAGAGTAAATCCTGTTCATTGCAAGACATGCTGTTGACCTGATGGTTATCGGCATGGCCGTGCCACAGGGACAACAAGCTGGGGCTGCAGAGCTGAGGCAGCAAAGAATACTCCTGGAGAGGAAAAACAGTGAGGAGCGATCTGTTGCTGCAGAATTTCCCACAATTAGATGAACTTTTTATATCTTTTCTTTTCCTTTTGCTTCTTAGCAGGTCCAGAGAAGGGCAACAAAGCTGGTGAAGGGTCTGGAGAATAGGTCTGATGAGGAGTAGCTGAGGGAACTGAGGCTGTTCAGCCTGAAGAAGAGGAGGCTGAAGGGAGACCGTATTGCTCTCTGCAACTCCCAGAAAGGAGGTTGGAGTGGGGTGGGAGCTGGTCTCTTCTCCCTGGTATCACTTGATAGAATGAGAGGAAGTTGTGCAGGGGAGGTTTGTGTTGGATATCAGGAAAAATTGTTGCAAGAGTGGTCAGGCATTGGAACAGGCTGCCCAGGGAGGTGGTGGAGTCACTGCCCCTGAAGGTGTTCAACAAATGTGCAGACATGACACCTGGGGACATGTTTTGCTGGCCAATGTTGACTTGGGTTGAAGATTTGATTTGATGAGCTTAGAGGTCTTTTCTAACTGAAACAATTACATGATTCTGTGATTCAAATTGATATCCATAGAACCAGGACAACATAATTCAGTTAAAGTTGACAAAACAGAGAAAAGGCTAACACAAAAATCTCTGAACTTTCTGGTATGTATAAAAAGAAAATTCTAGACTTCATCCCTGAATAAAGTATATTCACACCAGGTGCTCAGATGAGGAACTAAGTGCTAGAAAGCAGGCAGTCCTGGTGGAAATGTCAACCAAGAGCCAGAAATGTGCTGTTGTGGCCAAGAAGTGTGCATTAGGTTTCCTGACCTTGACCAGATTCTCCGCCCCCCCTCCATTCTGTCTTTGTGAGGCCACATCCTGGGTTCAGTTCCAGGCTTCCCACTTCAAGAGAGACAGGAACTTGCTGGAGAGTCCACCAGTAGTTATCAAGATGTTGAGGGGCCTGGAGCATCTCTGTGAGGAGCAAAGACTGAGAATCCTGGGGCTGTTGAGCCTGGAGAAGAACAGCTGGGGAGAGGGTCTTCTCAGTGCTTGGCAAAAGCTAAAGGGCAGGGGTCAGACAGTTTTCAGTGATGCTTAGTGAAAGGGCAAGGAGTAGTGGGCACAAACTGGAATCCAGCAGGTTCCATCTGAAGATAAGGAGAAAATTCTTTGCTGAGAGGGTGATGGAGCCCTGGGACCAGGCTGTCCCACCTGGACATTGTGATCCTGGGCAACATGCTGTGGGTGACCCTGATTTAGAAAGGAGGCTGGTCTAGATGATCTCCAGAGGTCCCTTCCAACCCCTACCTTGCTGGGATTCTGTGTTTTTAGGGGAGGTGGCAGGTGGCTGAAGTCCTTCTTAAATATATTTATTCCATTTTTATTTTGCCCCAAAATTTAAGGCATGGAAAATACACTAAGCATAAAAGTTTGCTGTGCTATGAAGTCTCAGTCTGGAAAAGTTCTTAAGGCTCTCCTCAATTAAGCACATTTTTATGCCACTGACCTACTACCAAGTATTTCAATCTGCACAGGACAATCTCAGAATCTTCCTAGTGGAGTCAGAAGTTGCAAAGGCTCAATCAATCCTGTGACTGATGTTCAGCAGGGGCTTAAGACATTTAAATATAATATCTGACTGCTGGGGGGATAAGTATTCCACGTCTCACTACTCTGCACTCTTCAAAATGCAGAAAGAGGAGATCTGCTTGCTGGAAAATGAGAGGAAAAGCAAGTAACTTCAAGGAGAAGGGAGTGTGACCACGGCATTGGCCAGTTCAGGTAATTTACACCCTCTGGAAGAACTGCACCCTGTCATAGGCCAAATTACAACCCATCTGGTCAGTGAGACTTGAAGCTCAGGAGATTATGTGAGGAATAGAAAGCTACAAGGGCTCTATGCATCTGTCACGGGCTGAATTACGTTATGGATGAGGATAGACTTCAGTTTGGGACAGTTCAGAGATCTTTAAGTGAAATTTTCCTACCTAGGCAACACCTGCTCAGCTCCAACTCTTTGGAGAAAACTGAAACCACAATTTTGGAGGCAAACAAATCCCATGTTTGAGTACTACTTTATTTTCCACTACTTTTTTTACATGTAAAATGATCCAAATCCATCATCCCAAGTATGCAAACTTAAGAACTTTGAATGTAAAACATATTTTATTTTCTTTAAGGGGAAATTTTTGGGAAGATGTATAAAGAATATCCATACCAAGAGTAACAGGAGCTAATAGCTTAATGCACAGCACGAAAGCAGCCCAGAAATTCCTAAAGTATTTACTAGACCCCAGGGATGGGTAATTCTACTAGTATAAAAATGTTTCCTTTGCAAAATTTGAACCTTTCTTAGCAGGAAGCTCCATGATATTTTTATTTTTTCCTCTGAGATCTTCCATCCTACAGCTTGTCTTCCTCTACACCAGCAAGAAACACAAGAAAGTATTGTTTTACACTGAAGATGGTAAGACAGTGGCCCAGGTTAATCAGAAAGGTGGGAGATGCCTTATCTCAAAAAAACTTTCCAGATCAGCCTGGGGCTCTGAGAAAACTGCTTTAGATGAAGATGTCTCTGCTGACTGCAGGTTGATTGGACTAAATGACCTTAAAGGTCCCTTCTTACCCAATCCATTGTATGGTTTCATGATTCAATGATTCTGTGATTCTATGATTCTGTGAAGCAGTCCATGATATGGTAAACAACCAGTCAAGGGACTTACTACCCAAGATGGAAGCTCATCTATGAGGAACATGGTTCAAAACACCAGAGCTCTGCCCATCAGAGCCACAGGAAAGGATCCAGCCATAAGGATGACCCCAGCCAGTTCACTCTTGCCCTGATTTTGGGTTATTCATAGAAAAAAACCTGTCCCAAATATGGCTTAAAAGCTCCAGGACTTGCAGAAGGTATCAAAACAGCTGCAAAAAAAAAGAAGCTGTTGATTTAAATGTCTCTAAAATTCCTCATTGAATCATGACTAAATTCAATGTTGGGATCTCATTCTTGCAATTCATCAATTAGACTAGAACAGCATAAAATCAGAACAGGTTGCCCAGGGAAGTGGTGAAGTCTCCGTTCCAGCATGTGTTCAAAAACCGAGTAGATGTGACACTTCAAGGCACTGTCTAGTGGTCATGGAGGTGTTGGGTAGAATGTTAGTCTGGACAGTCTTAGTGTCTTTTCCAACCTTGATGATTCTATGAAAATAGATTCTAGGCATCTGACTGACAGTGTTGGTCCAGTCTCCACCTATGTAGCCAGACATTCAAGGTCCATCATGAATCTCCTTTGACTTTAGTTTCCCTCTTCTAGGCCTATAAACAGAGTTACTATGGATGGCATGGGTGAGGCCCTTGAAGAGTTTAAACAACCGTAGCACAATGTAAAACCAAATCAGTAATCTCATGTGATATTTAAAAGCTAAACTATATTTAGGTAATGCTATTTAACTCATGCAATATGCCAAATATATTTGAGGAGTATATTTATACTGTTACTCCATTGATTTCCACAACAGGGATGAATTAGACTTGCCTGTCTTAAGCAAATAAAATAAACATTGTACTCAATCTGTAACTTTCAAGCTAAGTATGTTCCAGCTTCAACATTCCCATTGCCTGAGCAGCCCTAATAGATTTACTCTCTGATGTCATTTTTCTCGTGTCATTTTGGAATCTGATTGCAGCGTATTTAAAATGTTGGTTGCAATCATAACAAAGTGCAGCATTTAAAATGCATTCAAGACACACATTGTCCTTGTGGAGAATGGTTATTTGTCTCTGTCCTCTGAGGAAGAACGTGGTATGATGAGCAAAACCTGGCGTAATAAAGAAGGATGATGCGCAAAGCCCCACTGAAAGAATGGCGCTTTATTTTTTAAATTAGGCGTGTTTGGGATTGCTAAATATCTTATCCCACCGAGTTCAAACAAAACTGTTAGACAGCTAAAGACGTGCCTGCTGTTCCTTCCAACAAAAAGTACAAATTCAGGAAAGCCCTCACCTATGAATAATTGATAAAGGATTAAAGCTGTTAAAAGCAGATATTTTCCATGCACCAAGAGTACTTGCCTAATAGGTTTCCACTGCGATAAACAGCATACATCTGATGCCTCATAATTTCTAGTTAGTTTTCAGATATGAAGCCAAGATCCAACAGGCCAAACATCAAAGAATCGTAGAACCATAGAATTGTTTCAGATAGAAATGCCCTCTATGATCATCGAATCTAACTGTCAACCTAACACCACCTTGGCTATTAAACCATGTCCCAGAGTGCCATGTCCACAGGTTTCTTGATCACCTCCAGGGATGGTGATTCTACCACATTCCTGGGCAGCCTGTTCCAATGCCTAACTACCCTTTCTGTAAGGAATTTTTTCTTAACAGCCAACAGATACACGCCCTGCCACAATTTCATGCTATTTCCTGATACCAGGAAGAAGAGACCAAATCCCATCTCATTCATAGTTTCATAGTTTCATAGTTTCATTCAGGGTTGGAAGGGACCACAAGGATCATCTAGTTCCAATCCCCCTGCCATGGGCAGGGACACTCCACACTAGACCAGGCTGGCCAGAGCCTCATCCAGCCTGCTCTTAAACACCTCCAGGGACGGGGCCCCGACCACCTCCCTGGACAACCCATTCCAGTGCTTCACCACTCTCATGGTGAAGAACCTCCTCCTCACATCTAGCCTGAATCTCACCACCTCCAGCTTCATTCCATTCCCCCTAGTCCTGTCACTACCTGAGATCCTGACCTTTAAGATCTTTAAGATCTTTAAGATCTTTGAGATCTTTAAGAGAGCTATATAGAGTGTCCTCTTCTGCAAATGGAACAATTCCAGTTCCCTCAACTGCTCCTCAACAGACCTGTCCTCTAGACCCTCCACCAGCTTTGTTGCCCTTCTTTGGACACACTCCAGCACCTCAACATCCTTCTTGTAGTGGGGAATCCAAAACTGAACCCAACATCTGAGGTGCAGCCTCATCACTGCCGAGCACAGGAGCACAATCACTTCCCTACTCATGCTGGCCACACTATTCCTGATCCAGACCAGAGTGATGGCATCCAGGTTAATCCTGCTAAGAGAGAAAATCAGAGAGAAATAAACCACAGCTTTAAGAAGGGTGACCAAGGGAAGGGAAACTACCCATTGAGAGGCAGACAGAGATACAGGAGTGTGACACTGCAAGTCATAGAATCCTAGAACTGTTTTGCTTGGAAAAGACCTTTAAGATCATCAAGTCAAACTGTTAACCCATCATTACCAGGTCCCCACTACACCATGTCCAAGATTATTTTGAATTGCAGTGCATAAAGTGGCTTTTAAAAATTGGTTAGAACATGGGGTTGAGGGAGATTCTCCTTCCCCCCACTAATCTGCCCTAGGGAGGCCATATGTGGAGTACTGGGTCCAGTTCTGGGCTCCCCAGTTGGAGAGAAAAGGAAGTACTGGGGAGAGTCCAATGAGTGCTACAAAAATCCTGAGGGGACAGTAGCATCTGTGTGAGAAAGAAAGGCTGAGAGACCTGGGACTGTTTAGCCTAGAGAAGAGGAGCCTGAGAAGGGAACGTCTCAATGCTCAGCAAGAACTGAAGTGACTAGATGATCTCCAGAGTTCCCTTCCTTCTACCCTTCTGTGATTCTGTGACAGCTACAAAAAGAGTTGGGACACTGGAATAAAAATGTTCTAACTTTGGCACCTGGAGACTACAATCTGGGAAGCCACAGGAGGTGCACCCCAACACAAATACAGTTGTGAAAACATGTGGAAAACCTGATGTGACAGGATGAAGTGCAGGACACTGGCACTTCTGCAAAGCATTTGAAGTCATCATCAGAGGTTGACCTGCTGGAAAGCAGCTCCTTGGAGACGGTCCATGTGACAATAATGTGCCCTTGTGGCCAAGAAGGCCGATGGTATCTTGGGGTGCATTAGGAAGAGTGTGGCCAGCAGGTCAAGGGAGGTTGTCTCCCCCCTCTACTCTGCTAGTGAAACTACATCTGGAGTCACAGGTCCAGTTCTTGGCTCCTCAGTTCAAGAGGGACAGGGATATACTGGAGAGAGTCCCAACAGAGGCTCTGAGAAAGATGATGGCACTTAAACATCTATCTGATGAGAAAAGGCTGAGAGACCTGAGGCTGTTTAGTCTGCAGAAGTGAAGGCTAAGAAAAGATTTATTGTTTGCAAACAGCTGAAGGGTGGGTGTCAAGAAGAAGAGCCAGGCTCTTTCATATGGTGTCCTATGACAGGATAAAGGGTAATGGATACAAACTGGAACACAGGAAGTTCGACCTCAACATGAGGAAAAGCTTTTTTACTGTGAGACTGCTGGAACCCTGGAGGAGGCTGCCCAGAGAGGCTGTGGAGTCTCCTTCCCTAGAGACATTCAAGATCCATCTGTATGAGCTCCTGTGTGGCCTGTCCTAGGTGTTCCTGCTTTTCAGAGGGGTTGGACTCAATGATGTCCAGAGGTCCCTTCCAACCCTTAACCATTCTATGATTCTATGATGTTGCTGGGTTGCCAAATCCCTCCTTATTCACAGAAGAGGAGATTCCACCACCTCAGCCAGGATACGCAGAGGAGCTTCAACACCCCTCATCTGCTGGAAGCACAGTTAGATTTTGGTCATGGATTCAGTGTGCGGTATTCCTTTAAAATTCCCAACTTGCCTTGCTTCCAAAAATAAAATAACACAGGAGCCTTCAGCCCTCAGTCTGGCTGTTTGTTGTGCACAGGTCTTCCAACACTCCTAAAAGAGAGCTAATTTTTTGAGTGTCCTTTCCTTTCAAAGCAACCAACTAAATGCAGAAAAGTGGGCCCTCCTCAAGGGACTGCCTCCTCCCTGTGATGAAGATCGCCTGCAGCTAACACACAAGTAGGACAGAAAGAGAACTTGAAAATACTCAACCCTACAGACGACTCCACGAAAGACAAAGAAAAAAAAATATATATTCTTTGGCATGCAAAAATCCACCATCTCCTCATCACTCCCTTCCACAGCACCGCGTCCTGGAGGGCTCCCCGGCAACGAGCAGCAAATAATTTGTAAATAGAACACTAAAGAGGTCTGCAATGATATGAAAATGTATGCATCCAAAGTGAAATGACCTTAAGCACCGCATATTTCAAATGCCACGGGGAAGTGAGACACTTCACACATTACAAAGTGGCATTTGCTGCCGAGCTGCTCCTGCAAAGCAGAGACTTTTCCAAAGCCTGGTTTTGTCCTCGGTCTGCAACAGGAGGGCTCTTTTCACAGAAAGGTAGGGGTTGGAAGGGATCTCGGAAGATCATCAAGATTCCTCTCTCAAAGTTAAATTATGTAACCACTCCCTACACCAAACACTTTTTAAAAAGCAAAGGAAAAAAAAATAAGAAGAAGAAAGAAAAAGGGAAGAAAAGAAAATAAAGAAAAAGGGAAGAAAAGAAAAGAAAGAAAAAACCCTAACACAAAATATATGCAGAATTTGTTTTCCAATGATAGTCTAATAGGGTTACCTCTTAAGTCTGGATATGTAAAAAATTGCCCTTTTCACAGCTGATAAAATACAAATTAATCCTTAGAGGATTTAATATGTGCCTATTTATTACTTTCAAGTATGAAAGTACTGCTGCAATTAATATAGCCCACACTACTCTATGCGCTGGGCTGGAGCATTGTCTTTGAAAGAAGAAATATATGTAAAGCTTTTATATACAGATATGAGGAGAAACACAGGCACAAAATGAATATATTTCTCCTTAAAATCAGCATAACTAGGTGTGATGTGGTCCCTTTTCAAAGGCTGTGTCTCTCTTGTTCTGTTGCTGCTGCTGGAGTCGACGTGAACTCCAAAGCTTTAAATTAAGGTGTCTTACGGGTGCGAGATAATGTTATTTGTTTGTGACTGTAACTCAGCTTTATTCTGAGAAACGCAAACATTTTCACAATTAAAGAAACACTTTTCTCCCTCTTCGCAGATTAATGTTTATTTAACATCCACATTATTTATTTATTCTTTTTCTTTAAGTACTCTTTCATTTATTTACTTGTGCTTCCAGGATTAACTCCTGAAGTCCCAGCTCCCAACCAAACTACGCCAGGTTTCAACCAGCCAAGGGTTGTCACTGCAGAAATTTCTGACTCTATTTGCAGAGGAAAGATTCTTTACTTGCCTGCTCCTCTGCACATATATTTAATTTTTTTACCATCTGCTTAGCATATATTGGCCAGGTGACAAGTTTCTGGTACTCTGAGCACCTTAAACATCTGCTGACTTTGAAGTCAAAGTGGAAATGAGTCATATCCTAATATTTTCTTGAAGGCAAGATTCAAAATGTAAACGTTTTCTATGCGTGTCTCTGTGTTCCTCTCTCATACATATCAAAATATATATATGTGTGTGTGTGTGTGTGTATACATACATGCATTTGAATAATAATAACCACCTTCAGCTGATTCATTTCTCTGCCACGGCTTCAAAAATTTGTTGGCGGAAAGAGGCGAAATGAAAATTATTCCATTTTTATCCTTCAGTAATGAATCCCCCAAATTACCATAAGCCTTGTTCTTTAAGTTCAGGGTAATGAGTCAGATTTTATTCATTATTTTTTTTCTGAGGGGTCGAATATCTGTTTGATAGTCTCCCTTTGTTTATTCGTTGCCAAAGTCTATATAATTTCCTGCATGGTCGGTCATTTATTTACCATCTCTCCAGCAGTATTTATTTAGGGTAAAAGACCACCTCAGCAGCACTTCTGCATCTCGCTGCCTCTTCCGTCCCATCTCAGCCCATGGAGCTCTTTTGACAGACAGCATGAAAAAAAATCTGCATAAGGAAAAGTAACTGACAGCTGGGGTCAGACTCTCTCTGTTTAATGACACTGCCAGTTACACATTTTGAATTGTTTAAATATGAGTCTACAGCTTCAACGATCATCATCTCACTGGTTCCACTTTTCATACCCAACAGCCAGGAAAGTGACACGTAATTACACACTTACTGATGGTATCGCCGGGGCCGATAATTAAAACTGCCACGGGAGGATTGCTATTGCTAGTCTACAGCTGGGATGTTGTCAAGAGGTAGAAACTCCAGCAGCTTTTAACACTATCTTCTTACAGGTGGACCACGGGTGCCGGTGGTGAAGTAATAGAAAGGCCTCAGCACATCATTCACAATGTCTCACACAAATGAAGAAAATCTATTAACAATCCAATAAGTGAAATACAAACATGCTGACCCAAGGGTTAAACTGTCTGAGTGGACGCTCCATTCCTCACCATTCTGCATTGTTCTTTTTTATTTTATCATATTTTTCCCTCTTTTGGATGTGTTTGCAATAATAATAATAATAAAAAGAAACACCCCACAGCGCTTTAGAGATGTTTTGCCACCTTTAATAACACAAAGGGATTTTGGGTTGGTAGAGCTGAGAAAAAAGCAAGCCCTGCTTGCTTCTGATGAGCTCATTGCTTCATGATGATTAACTGAAACTCAAGGACAAGGAATGAATTAGTTGCCAAAGAGAAATGTTTGAGGAGATAGAGAAAGAGTTTGCTTTGCATGGTAGATTTTATTAAATCATAGAATCATAGAGTTATTTTGGCTGAAAAAGACCTCTAAGATCGTTGAGTCCAATCTTCAACTCAAGACCACCATTGCCATTAAACCATGTTCTAAAATAGCATGCCCACACATTTCTTCAAAACTTCCAGGAATGGTGACTCCACCACTTCCCTGGGCAGCCTGTTCCAATGCCTCACCACTCTTGCAGTGACCCAGGTGCACCAGAGGTTCATGTCTTGCCTTGGCAAGGACAAGGCAGAGTAATGCTAAACCAGTAATATAAAGCTAGAGAAACCAGCACAGCCAGGGTAATTGAGCACTTGAAGGACCAAATATGAGCCAACTTTGTCACTGGTTTGATGCTAACTATTGATAATAGTGGAATAGGAAACTCTTCAGAGAAGGAGACTCCACAACCTCTCTGGGCAGCCTGCTCCAGGGCTCCCGCACCCTCACACCAAAGTAGTTTCTCCTCATCTTCAGATAGAATGTTCTGGGTTCCACTTTGTGCCTGTTGAACCTTGTCCTGTCACTGGACACCACTGAAAACTGCCTGGCCCCATCTTCTTGCCCCCCACAGGTCCTTTACCTCTTGCTGAGCATTAAGAAGGTCCCCTCTCAGGCTGGTCTTCTCCAGGCTAAACATCCATAGATCTCTCAGCCTTTCCTCTTCACAGAGAGGCTCCAGGCTCCTCATCATCTTTGTAGCCTCTGATGGTCTCTCTCAAGCAGTTCCCTGCCTCTCCTGAACAGGAAAGCTCAGAACTGTACCCAGTATTCTGGCCCACACTACTAGGGCAGAGTAGAGAGGCAGAAGAAACTCTCTTTACCTTCTGGCCATACTCTCTTCATATACCCTAGGAGGCACTAGGCCTTATTGGTTATGAGGACACATTGCTGACTCGTGGGCAGCTTGTCCCCTAGCACTCTCAGGTCCTTCTCCACCAAGTAGCTTTCCAGAATATTTTCACATTTTTACGATGCACTTCCTAAGGTCTTCTGAAATGCTTTAGAAGTGCAAACCCAGCACACTACCTGACCTTGAAGTATGATGACCAGCACCAAAGCTCCCTGGCAGTTTTCTCACTTCAGCCCCATTGCATGAAGACATGGACAGTCAGTATTCACTGTGACCTTGGCTCTGAGCCACACTGTATTGAGATGAGAAGTGTTTTGGCATTAGAGCAGCTCCATGCTTGCAAATTTGATCCCCAGTCACTGAACTCAGCCACCTCAAGGGCTTCAGCTGGGCTGTGGCCAAGGCAGTCACAGCTCCAGGCTTCCCCCTAAGCCTTCATAGGAGATGTGTATTATCAAATGCTATCCACAGGTAGCTCCTCTGTGCCCTCACAACCACAAGAAATCTCCTGGCACACTCCACATGTTCTTTCATTATACTTATATCCAATGTCCCCTTTCTGACTGCTTTCATGAAATGTCCCTGGCGAGTAAGCAATAGCAAGGACATGTATCCCCACACTGCCCTAGAACATCTCTCAGCTTGACCTTGGTGAATTTAAAGACACATATAAATCCTGTGAGTGAAACAGAGACTCCAAAGGACAATCATAGAATTGTTTTGGTTGGAAGAGACCTTTAAGATCACCAAGTCCAAGTATTAACACAACACTACAAAAAGACCACTAAGCTGTGTCCCCCAGCACCACATCTACATGGTTTTGAAACCCTGCCAGGGATGGGGACTACACCACTGCCCTGGTAGCCTGGTCCAGGGCTTGACAACCCTTTGGGGAAGACCTTTTACAAAGGCTTGCAGCAACAGGACAGGAGGGAACAGATTTAAGCTGGAAAAGGGTAGATTTAGACTGAATATTAGGAAGAAGTTCTGAAGAGTGAGGGTGGTGAGACACCGGAACAGGTTGCCCAGGCAGGTTGTGGATACTCACTCCCTGGTGGGGTTCAAAGCCAGGATGGATGGGGCCTTGAGCAAGCTGGTCTTGTGGAAGGTGTCCTTGCCCATGTCAGGAGAGGGGGAACTAGATGATCTTTATGGTTGCTTCCAACCCAAACCATTCTATGATTCTATGAATTTCAGTACTTTGTAGTGCTCACCAGTAAAGTTACTTATGAATAGTTTAACTTCTGTGACTCGTTCTCTGGCAAATATTCAAATCACGGAGAATTCGCCAATTCATTTTGTCATAATTTCTAGTTAAATCTGCTTTATAGCACTTAAATTGCTCAAGGTTCTTTATTAATCTGATTTTCTAAAATACCCAAACTGGTCTGAACCTCAAAAGGTTTAAGTAGAAACATTGGGAGCTCCCTAAATCAAATAGGAAAACCTTATGCTTAAAAAATAACAACAAAAAACCTGAAGGAATGTAAAGAGTTCTGCTTTTTGTGTTGTTTTCTTTAAAGAGCTTAATTTTCAAAATGTTAGAAAGCTTGCAAACTTTATTTAAGAATTAGGTGATTTAAGGGCCAAATTGACCTAGGTTTGAACATGACAAGAGTCCACATACGTCTGTGAAATGCAGCCAATATGATTGACGTGTCTGAATGGGGAGGAGAAAACTTTTAGGTGGGGATCTTCCACCTCCTTGTCTCAGCAGCTGGTACTAAAATGCCTGCTTTGTCCAGTTGCTCACTTAGGCTTTTGTGTTTAAGATATGTGCTGTCCATGAATGTATGGCTTTGAGCTACCTGTTCTGATGGAAGATGTCTCTGCCCATCGCAGGGGATCTAGACTAGATCATCTTTAAGGTCCTTTCCAACTCAAACCATGATTAATAAGCTATGATTATGGATCAGAAGATCAGTAAAGGACAGGCAGCTTTTGGCTCTCTATATTTGGGAAATGCTAAATCAGAGCAAAGCCACCTAAAAATTTCTTAGGTTTAAAAAGTTGTCAAGCCCTGGAACAGGCTGCCCAGGGTGATGGTGGAGTCTTTGCCCCTGAAGGAATATAAGATACGTAGATGTGGTGCTGAGAGACATGGTTCTGTGGTGACCTGGAGGTTCTGGGTGAAACGTTGGTAGCTGATGATCTTAGAGGTCTCTTCCAACCAAAACAGTTCTATGATCCTGTGATGCCAACCAATGCAATACTGTTGGACAGTGCTTCCCTTAAGCAATTTATATGTCCAATTTTTATGTCCTAATCCTATCTGTTTAAATATAATGCATATTTTATTCTTGAGTCCTGAACCACATAAATTCAACAATCTGTAATTTCTGCAGGAAATAGCACACAGTACAGAAAAGCCAATTTTTCTTCCAGGCCAGTTTATTTAGCAACTGAAAGTGTGGGGATGGATAACATGGAAGAAGCAGAGGCAGCACCATGTAAACAATTGCTGAGTGAACTTCCACTCATGACTTTGCCAATACATCTTCATCTGAACTGGCAATGTCCAGTACTCCACCCCTGGAGCGTTTCTGAGCAGAATTGGCAGTCGTGCCCACCTGTGTAGCAGTTTTCCTGCTCAACACTAAAATGAAGTTCCCAAATCCAATTTTCACTTGTGAATTGAGCCTCAGCTTGTACCTGGCTCTGCAGAGGTGAAAGGCTAACACAGTGCCCCAGTGTGCCACCGAGGCTCTGCCATAGCCTGCTAATGATGTTCTGCATGCTGCAGGAGTTGGACGGAGCTGGGGCTGCCTGGGGGTGAGATTCCCAGCCAAGAGGATTCAGGATGCCAGCCTGACAGGGAAGTGGCACTTTTCACTGGCAGATCCAGCAGCCATTGAGTAAGACTGTCCCGCTTTGAGCTAGAGCAGAAGCATAGAATCAATCATAGAATCACAGCATTCTTTTGCTTGGAAAAGACCATTAAGATTGGATGGAAAAGACCACTAAGATCATCAACTCCAGCCATTAGCCTAACACCTCCACGGCCATTAAACCATGTCTTGAAGTGCCATTTCTGCATGGGTTTTTTTAAATCTTCAAGGATAATGACTCCACCACCTCTCTTGGCAACCTATTCCAATACCGGAACTGATTCTGCTCAGTGGTGTGACTTTTCATCTCAGTCTCTGCTCAGTAAGGAACTTTCTGAAGTTCAGGGCAGGTTTGCGCACCCAAAGATTGCTTCTAGCAGGGAGAAGCTGTCCGGAAGAGATCCTGCCAAGGACAGGGCTAGAAAAAGGCTCTGCCTGAGACTTGCTCCTGGCCACAGTGAGGGCACTGCCACAACTTGTGCCACACCTTGGGCTGCAGCTGCAGGGAGGTGCAACCAGGAGAATGTACCCTCAACTGCCCAACATGGGATTGTAGCCTATGGGCAACATTTCCAGAAGGAAGCTGAGGGATCACCAGGGTCAAGCCTCTTCTCCAGTGGCTGGTGTCCCAGAAGGACTCTGTCCCCAGCATCAGTGGCATCAATGGCGCCATCATTGTCATCGGGGCTTGAGTTCCATGTTGGTTTGTGTCTCTTTGTCTCTATTTCATAGGATTATTCTTCTTTCCATCCCAGCTAGTTGAATTTCTTTTCCAGTCTATTGATCTCTCTCACTTTTTCCTTTTCTCTTCCCTTTGCAAAGGCAGAGGGGTTCATGGAGAGCCTCTGGCAGTCATCTGGTGGCCCACCCAGACCTGACTCTTGACAAACACTAGCAATCTCATTGACAAACCTGCACAGCAATCCACAGCTTCCAGGACACCCAGTAAGATCACAGAGAATGGGCCCCAGTAGAATTCACACCTTCATTTTGCGGTTGCAGACACCCAGCCAAGACCAACCCCTGGTTATATTTACCCAGCCACTCCTGTACCTATTTAAATATGCTGATCCTGATACAGGTTGAAGGCTTTTTAATGGGTGTCTCAAGGCTTAATAAGCACCTGCACATTTATGAAGGTTTATTTCTGAACCCGTGCAAGGGAAAGCCGAGTGCTTAGAACTCAGCGTATTTTCTGCTTCCTTAATATAAGACTTATTCTCCAGCTTGTCTGTGGAGATCAGAGGATGAGCAATAACAAACACACCATCACCCTTCAGTCCATAACTACAGGCTTCTTTCCAATCCCTGGCTTAGAGGCACACCTCAAAAAGAGCAGGTAATTTTGCTTTGCTGTCATCTGTATCACACAGCCACAACGTGTCCAACATTGCAGAAGGATGAGAGGATATTTTATTAGCTGATAAGCTGGACTACTATTCACTGAGGAAGGAGATTATCAAACAAATTACACTGAGAACCAATAATAGGGGAAAGGTTAATGATTTCTGCAAGCCACCAAATTCACCCTCCTCTGTAGTTTGCTAAGAAAATTAGGGCTTCTTCGTGTTGTGCTGGTGGGAACACCTTACCCATATTTCAACCCTTCTTTCCTCTGAGATCCTTGACATCGCTGCTTTCTTGCTGGAGAATTTACATTAAGGACAATTATAAAACAAAAAAAAAACCATACCCCACCGATCAGGAAAATATACAACTTCTTATCGGAGGGCTGTGGATGTTCTTCTTGCCAGTCTACAGACATGGAGATTAAATTTCAGGGAGAGATTTATTTTGTGCTATTGTCCTGTTATTCACCAGAGGATTGTGCAATGCAAGTAATCTGATCAGAATAATGCATAGGGACATATTTCAGAAAACCAATAATTGTGGCAACGTCGAGCCCTGCAAGGTGCCAAAATAAAGTCCAAAATCACTCTTTGCTCTTTTCCACAATTCCTTAATCATGGCATCATAATGTGCTGCACTGTTGGCCATTACAGCCACAAGCTTGAACTAATCAATGCTGGACATTCGGAGATTTATTGTAATTTTAGATCTACAGCACTTTTGCCGGCTGAAAAGCAAAATTATATTTTATAGGGGTGCCATATCTTACCTTTTACAGCTCTTACTACTTCAAGCTGGCTTGGTGTGGATTTTTGCTGTTGGCTTAAGGTGTTTTGTTGTTTGTGGGTTTTTTTTTTTTCCCCTTCTTTTAACCTGACTGCTGCAGGCTTTTTTATGATGTTAGGAAGCAGTTAAGGCGAACAGCAGAAAAAATTACTAAAACTGACTGTATTTAAATTCTGTTTACTTCCTTAACCTTTTGACTTACCTATACAAAAAGTAATCTTTCATAAACAAGTCCCAAACAAAATCATTGCCTATTTTACTCTCCTTAAACCCTTGTGGAATAAGCAGAAATTGTAACGAGATCCTTTTGCCTGGTTTTTATTCCTCTCATATTTGCAATGATTTTATAAGTGATGCTTGCTTTGCCTCTCCACATTATCACAATCACAGCATCCTGGGATTAAAAACCATTTAGGGCCCAACTCTTAAAGAAAGTCCCCACACAGCAGTATAATGAACACGGTTACTTTTTATTGTCCTAGCTTTATTGGTATGCCAAAGATGCTCAAAGCTCAGTTCTCATTCTAAAAACAAAGGAGTGACCTGTTTCCCAACATGGCTCTTCTACAGAGGCAGCACAAAAGGTGGCAAGGCAGGCGTCTGAGACCCCTGTTTGGAAAACGTGACATTGAGCTGGGGTGTGGTCAGAAGTTTCCCATGCCTCAAGACAAATGTTCATGAGTTTTCCTTCATTTTCAACCAAAGAACCATAGAATCACAGAACTGTAGGATTGTTTGGGTTGGAAAAGATCTTTAAGATTACCAAGTCCAGCCATCAACCTAAGACCACCATGGCCATTAAGTGCCATGTCTACACGTTTCTTGAACACCTCCAGGGATGGTGACTTCACCACTTCCCTGAGCAGTTTATTCCAATCTCTGACCACTCTTTCAGGAAGTAATTTTGTCCTAATAGCCTGTCTAAATGTCTCCTCCTGAAGTTGGAAAGAAACCTTAAAGATCATTTAGTTCTGAACCCCCTGCAATAGGCAGGGACATGTCCCAATAGCCCAGGTTTCTCAGAGCCTCATCCAGCCTGGTCTTAAAACATTTCCACAGATGAGGCTTTCACAACAGCTCTGGGCAACCCATTCCACCACCTTCATAGTAAAGAACTCCTTCTGAATGCCCCACTTAAATCTACCCTGCTCTAAGTTTAAAACCATTGTCCCTTGTCCTGTCACCACAGACCCTTATAAATAGTTGGTTTATAGAAAGGTATCTTGAGGAATGTCTTAGCACTTCTAATCAGAAAATAAACTCATCATTCCCTATCAATCTTGTTGGAGGAGTAGAAGGGCCATAAACTTTAGCAGCACATGAGCCAGTACCTTGCATTCCCAGCCCAGAGCCAGCCATGTCCTGGGCTGATCCCCAGCAGCATGTGCAACAGGTAGAGGGAAGGAGTTCTACCCCTCTGCTGAGACCCCACCTGTAGTGCTGGGGCCAGCTCTCAAGTCCTCATCACTGCAGAGACATGGACCTGTTGGAGCAGGGCCAGAGAAGGCCACAGCAATGATGGAAGAGCTGGAAGCCCCGTGCTGTGAGGACAGGCTGAGAGAGTTGGGGTTGTTCAGCCTGGAGATGAGAAGACTCCAGGGAGATCTTCTGGTGGCCTTGCAGTTCTTAAAATGGCCAATCAGGAAGCTGGGGACAGACATTTTTTCAGGGCCTGTTGTAACAGGACAAGGGGTGATGATTTAAACTAAAAGAGATTCAGACTAGATAGAGGGAAGAACTTTTTTGTGCTGAGAGTGAGGAAGTGCAGGCCCAGGTTGCCCAGAGAGATGATAGATGCCCCATCCCTGGAACTATTGCTGGTCAGGCTGTCTGAGGCTGTGAGCAACCTGCTTTAGTTGCAGATGTCTCTGCTGACTGCAGGATGGTTGGACTAGATGACCTTTAAAGGTCCCTTCCAGCCCAAACTGCTCAGTGATACTATGATTGTATGATTCCAAAACCTATATTTTGTTGTGGGTTATTGGTTTGGTTTGGGGTTTTTTTTTTTGGGGGGTGGTTGGTGGTTGTTTTTATTTTTTATATATATATATATATATATATATATATATATATATATATAATGATGAATTCACCATATGCCTGCACAGAACAGGCTTAATCATGTGCTTAGACATTGCTGTGAACCTGGAGTCCAGAACAGAGCTCACACGGATAGGGCAGTTGGCATCTGATGCTCTGAAACTTATGGTAATAGACATGCCGAGCCTAGCTCCTCATGAAGTATGGCAAAGATTAATACCATATCTTAGCTAATATTGTGTAAACATGCAGCCCCTCCCTTCTAACAGCACCTTTCATCCAAGTGGAGCTTGAATCCATACGAATGAGGATTCCTGACCGACGACTGAAATATTAGAATTCCTGTGAAATATAGCAGGGCTGGCACAGAAAATAAATATGTGAGCCCTCCTTAGGAAACAGAGTGCAGAAAATATATTTGATTAATGTCTTTTCGAGGGGTGAGTTACAGCTTAGCCATGTTGAAATGTGACTAGACACTTTGAAACTGTCGCTGGATCCTGTTAGAGAGCTCAAATGGTCACGTTTTACATTTCATGGGAAAGGCAGGAGCTCCAAGCCACAACGTTACTGAGAAAATATGTTGCTCACAGTACAACAAATGCCTTTCCCTGCAGCAACTCTTATTTCTGTGGAAGATCCCACTTCTTTAACCCACCTGGCAAAAGTACTGATTGGTTTTCATGGAAGTAAAAGATCTCAGCTCAAGTAACACGTCTCCCATGCCAACAGGAACAAGGCTAGGAACTCTGTAATTGGATAACCTATAAAGGGAAATTCCTAAGTAATTGCCTGTGCAAGCACCAGAGTGGGAATCCTCTGTGTCACAAGACACAAATATATCATGTCCAGCTCTGAGGCCCTCAGTGCAAGAAAGACAAGAACCTGATGGACCAGGTCCAGAGGAATGTCCCAAAATTTATCAGAGGGCTGTAATATCTTCCTAAGAAGACAGGTTGAGAGACTTGAGCCTGAAGAAGAAACAGTACTAGGGAGACCTTATTGTGACCTTTCAGTACCTGAAGGGTGCCTACAAGTAAGCTGGGGAGGGATTGCAGTAGCAGGACAAGGGGAAATGCTTTTAATCTAGAGCAGGGTAGGTTTAGATTGGATGTTAGAATGAAGCTCTTTACTATGAGGAGGCCCCCTCACTGCAGACATCCAAGGTCAGGATTGGTGGGGGCTCTGAGCAACTTGATCTGGTTGAAGAGGTCTCTGATAACTGCTGGGGGGTTGGACTAGCTGACATTTAAAGGTCCCGTCCAATCCAAACCTTTCTATTATCAGTTGATAGACTGAGAGGAAAAAGCCTGAAATTGTGCAAGGAGAGGTTTAGGTTGGAGATTAGGGGGAAAAAAAGTATTTCCCACAAGGGTGGTTAATTATAGGAACAGGCTGCTCAGGGAGGTGGTAGACTCACTGTCTATGGAGGTGTTCAAGAAATGAGTGAACATGGCACTTAGGCACATGTTTTCATAGCCATGGTGATGTTGGGCTGATAGTTGGCCTCAATGATCTTAGAGGTCTTTTCCAACCAAAACAGTTCTGTGATTCACAGATTGCATTGGCTTGGAAAGGACCTTCAAAAGTTACCTTGTTCGACCCCCTTTCAGTGAGCAGGGACTAGATCAGGCTGTCCAGGATTCTCTGATTCTATGATCAGATGAAGTAGATACAGCTAACAACTGATGTTCACAAACCAGGTGCAAAATCAAGCAAAACTAAAACCATGAGGTGTTGGTATTACTCAGAGCGACCTGCAGGCTCTGATCTTGCACCGTTGCAAGGATGGGGGAAGGCAACCATTGATTTCAATGAGTGCAGGATCAAGACCATAATGCTTATAGCAGCCATACACATCAGCGTAAACCTATTTGTAACAGAACCTAAGGGCACATTTCATGTATAGTTGGGAGGAAAACCCACTCACAATGGAGGGCAGGAGTGGTCATGTAGAATTTATACTACAAAAGAAAAAGGAAAAACTTTCCTCTATGCCTCTATGTGAATTCATCAATTTAACTTACACTTAAATGGAAAATCGCTATACAGAGACCATAAAAACATATTATGTTATCAATTGAATGGTTTACACTGCTGGCAAGCTCAGGGAGAACATACCTTTTCACTATCACCAGCCTGAGTGAGCTGCATTATGAAGGATCCCATATATATCTTTAACTTTTGTACGTGGCAATTCTCTTTCCATGTGCTCTCCTTACCTTAAATCAAGTGAGT
The DNA here is from genome assembly GCF_026170545.1 of Melanerpes formicivorus. Classification (NCBI taxonomy): domain Eukaryota; kingdom Metazoa; phylum Chordata; class Aves; order Piciformes; family Picidae; genus Melanerpes; species Melanerpes formicivorus. The sequence continues at coordinate 28,168,424 of NW_027142358.1, forward strand.
GATGAGAAGAAGGATGAACATGGGGAGAGAAAGGAAGGAGATGTAAAGAAAAAAAGAAAGGCAGAGGAGGAAAATCAAGAGAAAATAAAGTTAGGGATGAAGAAGAGATAGAAATGGAAAATAGAGCAAGAAAAGGGCAAGGTGCTTCTCAGGAGTCCAGGATAACAAATGCATCTCAATAAAGGCAAGTTGCTCTAAAAGGAAAACAATTCACACAGTTTTCTTTCCTAACGTATATTCTAGTTCCAACATGCCAGGGGGCAGAAGGGCAAGAAAAGACCAGAAAACAGGGAAAACAAGACACAGTGCTGGGTAGTACCTTGGCTTAGACAGATATTTTCTTCAATAAACAGTGCTAAGAGGCAATATTTTACAGAATCACAGAACTGTTTTGGTTGGAAAAGACCTCTAAGATCAGGTCCAACCATCAGCCTAACACCACCATGGCCATTAAAATACGTCCCCAAGTGCCATGTCCATATGTTTCTTGAACACCTCTAGGGTGTGGATGACTCCACCACCCCCCTGGGTAGCCTGTAATAATGTCTGACCACCCTTGCAGGAAATACATTTTCCCTAATATCCAGCCTAAACCCCCCTTGGCACAATCTCAGGCCATTTCCTCTCATTCTGTCATATGCCTATCTCCATCCTGTGACTGCCACAGACAACCAGTGATGGTGCTGAGGGGCCTCTTCTGAATCACAAACAGAATCACAGAATAACCAAGGTTAGAACCAGAGCACAGTAAAGCAGTAAAGACTACACAGAATGATATTTAGAAGTCTTCTTGTTCTGTGGCTTTCCCATACATTGATGTTGAGGTAAACATGGAAGATGCTGTCACACAGTATGTTCCATGCATCCCTCAGAGGTCAACATATGTCAGCTGAGCTCCATCACTGAAACTGTGGCTCCAACAGTCTAACAGTATCTTTTTCTTTTTTTCCCTCTCACAGAACTGCAGATATAAATGTATACAGAACCTTTCCTGTATAGACACACACATATATATGAGATGTGGTTTCTGAAATCAGAAGTTTCTCAAACTATTTGGATTATTTTATTATATTTTTAAGTGAATGTGCCACATCCCAAAGCATAGTGGTGGGGCACAAATATGTACAGCATGGGCTTGCATGTTACACAGAATACCCACATCTCAGCATGGGGGTGTTGGAAAGGGACCTCTGGAGATGGTGTAGTCAAATCCACCCCTGCTCAAGCAGGGGTAGACACAGCAGCTTGCCCAGGATCACAATGTCTACCAGCTTTGGAATTTCTTCAGAGAGGGGGACTCTACAACATCTCTGAGCAGCCTGCTTCAGGCCCCCAGCACCCTCACAGTGAAGAAGTTTCTCCTCATCTTCAGATGGAATCTTCTGTGTTCCAGTAGGTGCCCAATGCCCCTTGTCTGGTCACTGGGCACCACTGAAAAGAATCTGACCCTATCTTCTTACCTCATCTTAATCCATTCCTCTTCCCTACCTCAGTCAGTGGGGCCCAGTAGGAACAGTCACTTGGATCTTCCACCAATTCCCTGCCAGATCTCATCATAATTAGCAGAACTGTTGGTGATATGAAGTATCCCAATGAGGGCCCATGCTTGGGCAGCCTGACAGGCCTTTGGCATGAAGGAGACTTTCCCCAGCGCCATTCTGTCCCTCCAGAAGTCAGCTGGGTCCCACCACCTTAACGCGTTAGGTTTCAGCCCACTCTGAAATTCTTTATAGCGTGGAAGTGCAAAGGGAGCAGTGAAACTCTCACCCTTAATACAGCTCTCCCAGGAGTGGGATTGCTGAGAAGGGCAGGGGGCTGCTTAGGTAGTTTCCTCCAACTGACCATCCCTTGTGGTCGCCCTCCCACTCCCTTCCTTTCTCATTACCATGTTAAAATCCACTAATGCAAAGAAAAAACATTCCTCCCAACCTAGGCACAGGAAGAAATGAAACGGAGGAGATTTGGAAAGTATCATTATTTCTGTTCTAAAGCTTTTGTGGAAAGTTTGAGAGGCTTTGCTTGTGAGCAATCCCAAAAATCTTTCACTCTTTATTTCCCTTCCCCTATAGTGATTATTGACTAGCTCTGTCATGGGGATTACTGATGTTGATCAGGACCACACAGTCACATTAGAGAGAAGTTTCTGCAGGAACTACCCTAAAGAGTATAAATTACTGAGGGAGATTGTTCTGGACTGGTGACTGTGGGGTTGGTTATTTCATGTTAAGAAAATAGCACTGCCCAAATCCCAGGAGCTCAGGGAATGATGACAGGAATGATCAAAGGAGGGCTGGAAATCTATTTATTAATGAAATATAAAGAGATTGGTAGATGACAATTATACCTTAGAAGGAAGCCCATAAGAGAGGATGTGATGCAGTATGAAAAATACTGATCAGTGCAGATGAGCCAGATCAAGAGCTTCTGACTCAAAGCACACAATCCATTAAGTGCTCAGAAATTCAAAACAGATGAAAAGAAATTTTGTGTTGCCCAACCTCAAACTCAGACAAATGAACAGCAATAGGATCGACATCACAGCAATATTCCACGGACATTTAGGTGTCACAAAGGAGCAGAAACACGAATTGCAAGTTGCCTCAAGTTGCACCAGGGGAGGTTTAGTTTGGATATTAGGAAAAATTTCTTTCCTGCAAGAGTGGTGAGGCATTGAAACAGGCTGCCCAGAGAAGTGGTGCAGTCACCACCCCTGGAGGTGTTCTAAACCCATGTAGATGTGGTGCTTAGGAACACAGTTTAATGGTGGACTTGTCAGTGTTAGGTTAACAATTAGACTTAATGGTCCAATTGGTCTTGGAGGTCTTAATGACTCTAAGATTAGACATCAATCTTCTGGCTGTAAGCTCATCTCCAACACTGTAACCAGGAAAAGATTTAAAGACAAGATAATTCCCCAGATCCATTATAGTTTCATTCAGGGTTGGAAGGGACCACAAGGATCATCTAGTTCCAACCCCCCTGCCATGGGCAGGGATACCCCACACTACATCAGGCTGGACAGAGCCTCATCCAGCCTGCTCTTAAACACCCCCAGGGACGGGGCCTCGACCACCTCCCTGGACAACCCATTCCAGGGTTTCACCACTCTCATGGTGAAGAACCTCCTCCTCACATCCAGCCTGAATCTCCCCACCTCCAGCTTCATTCCATTCCCCCTAGTCCTATCACTACCTGAGATCCTGAGAAGTCCTTCCCCAGCCTTCCTGTAGGCCCCCTTCAGATACTGGAAGGCAACAATTAGGTCTCCTCGGAGCCTTCTCTTCTGCAGACTGTACAGCCCCAACTCCTTCAGTCTGTCCTCATAGGAGAGGTGCTCCAGCCCTCTGATCATCCTCGTGGCCCTTCTCTGGACACGTTCCAGCACCTCCACATCCCTCTTGTAATAGGGGCTCCAGAACTGGACACAGTACTCCAGGTGGGGTCTCACCAGGGTTGAGTAGAGGGGGAGGATCACCTCCCTCGACCTGCTAGCCACACTTCTCCTGATGCAGCCCAGGATCTGATTGGCTTTGCGGGCTGCAAGTGCACATTGAGAGCTCATGTTGAGCTTTTTGTCCACCAGCACCCCCAAGTCTCTCTCCTCAGGGCTACCCTCCAGCCAGTCACTGCCCAGCCTGTATTTGTGCCTGGGATTGCCTCGACCCAGATGCAGGACCCTGCACTTGCTCTTATTGAACTTCATGAGGTTGGCCTGTGCCCACCTCTCCAGCCTGTCAAGGTCCCTCTGGATGGCCTCCCTTCCCTCCAGCGTGTCTGCTGCACCACACAGCTTGGTGTCATCAGCAAACTTGCTGAGGGTGCACTCAATGCCTCAATGCCTCATTACTTTGTATGTTAGCTGTGGCCACAGCAGGACACAGAGCACTGGACTAGGTGAGCATGGCAAAGCATTGCAGGTCTCTGAGGATGCTTCTCACCTGGACACGTTTACTGTGCGATCGCATCTCCGCATTTTATGAAACTCTTGCTGTCCACCAACGACGTGCTAAAATCAGATGGATAAACCCCAACCATTAGTTGTGTTGGAAGCTGCTTGTAATTATGACCCACCTGATCTCTTTGACGACAGAAATCATTCTGGTGGTAAAACTGCATGCTGGCACTGGAAGCCAGGGCGCATCGGGGTTTATTCAACCCAAGCTGCCTGAAGAAGAGCCCCATAAAAATGTTGTTAAAATAAACTTTGGTAGATGGAGACCTGGTGTAAACCAAGTGTAAACTCTGAGTGGATTTTTACTACAGACCCATAAACCTTTGAAAATAAAAGTTTGTAGTGGAAATTGAGAGAGCCATCTATCATGGGAATGCTGGGTGCTCCCATGGTCTGCAGGTACTGACTCCATCCTGCAAATCTCACCTTCATTTCCAAAGCTCTGCCTAGAAATGACACTCCTGAAACCCCATTTCTGCCTCCTCTGCTGCAAAATTATTCCAATGTTGGCTTCCTTCCAATCTCAGACCAAAACCAGCAAGGCAATTCCTTTTCCCTCACTTCTTTCTTTTTTTTTTCCTTTCTTTTCATGTCCCTCAGGAAAACTTTATGGAAAAGCCATAGCTTTTGTTGGTTGTAGCACATCAAGATCTCAAAAAAAAATTGCCACTAATTGTAACATTTGTAATTATTTCTGGCTTTTAATTTCTATAATGACTCTTCATGGTTCTGTTGACCAGAGGGAAATTTTAATCCCCAAACGTGCCCGTGTGTCAAAATTGTCATTACACTTCAGGAAAAACACGAAACAAAACAAGGCTTTTAAGAAGTCATAAAGTTTACTTATTGAAAATGAGAAATGAATATTTATTGTCAGATTTCCATCTGAGATTGAAACCCTTTATTTAACAAGGGCTGGAAGTGTAAATTATTCAAATGTTTACATTTGAATGCTGCTGTACTCTAATGATTCCATTTTCTGCAGTGTATTAGGGGCAAGATAATGAAAACCTTCATCAGAGTGTTAAACAAACATGCAGCTACAACTTCCCATGGCAGTGGAAGAGGTTTGGTGATGCAGTCAGTGAGGGCAGTCTCATGCTCCTGTAAAAGTCAGTAGGGTGAAACAAATAGCAGAATCACAGGATAGTAGGGGTTAGAAGGGACCTTTAGAGATCATTGCGTCCACCCCCCTGTGAAGGCAGGTGTGCCTAAAGAAGGTCACACAGGAAAATGTCCAGGTGGGTTTGGAAGGTTTTCACTGATGGATACTGCAAAACCTCTCTGGGCAGCCTGTTCAATTGTTCCATCACTTCTAAATTTAAGTTCTTCCTCATGTCTGGATGGAATTGTTCAAGTTTGTGCCTCTTACCTCTTGTCTTGTGACTGGGCACCACAGAAAAAAGACTGGACCCATACTCCTGACACCCACCTAAGCAAAGCTCTCCAGGCTCTCCACAATGTTGACCTACATGGACAAAACAACAATATATACCTATTGCCTCTTAAGTAGCATCAAGATGACCAGATGGTTGTTAAAAAGTAGTTTGGGTTTTTTTCCCATTATACATATCCAGATGTATTTAAAACCTGTGTAATCTTCAGCCTGGCCACTAAAGGGGTCACACGACTTGAAGGTGAGATGCTTGCTTAGGCTTAGAGTGCTTGGAGGGGTTTTTTGAAGAAATGTTGGAGTTGAATGGAGAAAGGAGTTTGGAAATCTTTAGCACTGGAGCATTTTTGTTCTTTTACTTAACAAAAAACAGAGTGAGGAATATGGGGCCACACTCTTTTCAGTCTGCCCAGCAACAGGACAAGGCACACAGGCACAAAGTGAAACCCAGTGTGTACCATCTGAAGATGAGAAAAAACTTCTTTGCTGAAAGGGTGCTGGAGCCCATCTCTGGAGAGATTCAAACCCCACCTGGACACTGTGATCCTGGGTAATCTGCTCTGGAAGACCCTGCTTTAGTAGAGGGGTTGGACAAGATGATCTCCAGAGGTCCCTTCCAACCCCCACCATGCTGAACAGGCCGTCCAAAGAGGTAGAGGAGTCATCATCCCTGGGGGTATTTAAAAGATGTGTGGATGTGGTGCTGAGGCACATGCTGTAGTGGTAGTAGCTTAGCAGTAGTGGTGGGATTGTGAGCTTCAGGTGAGTGGTTGGACTTGATGATCTCAAAGACCTTTTCCAACCTCAAAAGTTCTATGGTTCTGCTTTCCTTGAGAAACACCTACTCAAAATTACCCTTGCGCCAGCCAGCATAGCAAAATAAAAAGACAACAATAAACCTTGGGGAAGGCTGGAGGTCACCACGTCTGTTGTGCAAGCTCTGGGCATCACTGCCTGTCCCATTCCCAACCTGAAGCCTGGGGAAAGTACCCCAGCACAGTCCAGAGAGGTGAAGTCAGTCTGGGTTGGCACAGGAGTAGTATTTTCTGCCTTAACTGTGATTTTTCTGAACTTCAGCCATTGCATTAGGTAGTTAATTTTTTTCCCCTCTCCAGGGCTTTCAAGGGATATCCTGTTCATGCATCCAGAGCCTAGTATACAGGTGACAGGACTTTCTCATATTTAAAGAAAAAACAGAAAAACTCATGCACTCAAGGAGAAAAGGGGGTTTTAAACTGTTAAGACTATTTTTTTCCTACCTCATAAAGAACCAAAGAGGCAAAAGGCAAATTTTCCCACCATTCCAACATGGGTTCCACAGCCCTCACCTGTGTCACTCCTGTTACGCACACTCCGAAGCTCTGCAGCTGCCCTTGTATTTTTCCGCCAGTATAATTTCTTAAATACACAAATATTAGACTCCAGGGCATGTTTTCCTGGGCCAACAATACATGCCTCACTTTTATTGTGAGGCACAAGCCCTTCGGTTTCATGTCTTTTGACCTCCCAAGAAATGTATTAATGACCCTATAAAGCTCTCTCTGGCATGTATTCATATTCATACAATATATTGCTTTGTTTTTATGTTACATAGTAAAAGGAGGGGGGGGGGGGGGAAGGGGGGAGGAGAAGGAGTGGAGAAAGAAGGGGGAAAAAAATCCCCCACAGTTCATAGAATCATAGAATGGTTTGAGTTGGAAGGGACCTTAAAGATCATTTAGTTCCAACCCCCAGGCCATGGACCAGGACACCTCCTACTAGACCAGGTTTCTCAAGGCCCCATCCAACCTGGCCCTGAACACCTCCAGGAAGGGGGCATCCACAACCTCCCTGAGCAACCTGTTCCAGTCTCTCACCACCCTCACTATAAAGGATTTCTTTCTAATTTCCAGTCTAAATCTCCCCTCTTCCAGCTCAAAGCCATTGCCCCTCATCCTATCAATATAAGTCCTTGAAAAAAGTTTCTCCCTTTTCAGGTACTGGAAGGCTTCTGTAAGATCTCCCCGAAGCCTTCTCTTTTCCAGTCTGAACAGCCCCAAATCTCTCAGCAAACCAGGCTAAAATATCACAGAATCATAGAATAGTTTTGGTTGGAAAAGACCTCTAAAATTATCAAGTCCAACCTTCAGCCTAACACTGCCATGGCTATTAAGCCATGTCCCAGAGTGCCACATCCACACCTTTCTTGAACACCTCCAGGGATGGTGACTCCACCACCTCCCTGGGCAGCCTGTTCCAATGCCTGACCACTTTTGCAGGAAAGAAATTTTTCCCAATCTCCAACCTAGCCCTCCCCTGGCACAATTTCAGGCCATTTCCTCTCATTCTATCACTTGATACAGGGAGAAGTGTGCATGTTAGTAATAAACTGTTTGCTAAACATTAGTGTAGTAACTACACATCATAGTAGAATATTTCAACAGACACTTTCCAGTGCTCCAGTTTTGCTTTTTGATATAGTGGCTGTATTAAAATCCCTATCAAAAACACGTATGCAATATTGCCAGGCCATTATCAGTCCCTCATTTGCACAGGAGACATAAAAATATATCATCACCCCTTATAAATGGCAAAACAAGCTCAGCTAGGAAAAGAGAATCTTCTCATTACATCTGACTGGTGTGCACAAGATATATTTTAATTAAGCCTTTAATTAAATAAAATACTTGAAAAAAAATCCAAATCCTTGATAAAATCAAATACTGAACCTGTTGATATGGGGCCAAAGGAGTCCACAGCAATGATGGGAAGACTGAAAGCCCTCTGCTGTGAAGACAGGCTGAGGTTGTTCAGCCTGGAGAAGAGCAGACTTCAGAAAAACCTTCTGGTGGCCTTTCAGTGCTCAAAGAGGATGATCAGAAAGCCGGGGACAGGCTTTGTAGCAGAGCCTGTTGTGACAGAACAAGGAGTGATGGTTTAAACTGAAAGAGGGAGATCCAGACTGGAGAAAAGGAAGAAATGCTAGACACTAAGAGAGGTGAGACACTGGTGCAGGTTGCCCAGACAGGCGGGAGATGTCCCATCCCTGGAACCATTCCTGATCAGGTCATGCGGGGCTGTGAGTAGCCTGTTCTGGCTGCAGATGTCCCTGCTGACTGCAGGGCATTTGAACTAGATGACCTTGAAGGCCCCTTCCAATCCAAACCATTCCAAGATTCCATAAATACACACAACAACCAGAGTAAGTATTTTTTACAACATATGAAACAAAGAAAGTAAAACCTCATTTCAAGTACAATGTCCTCATCTCTAGTACATCCTTGGGAAAGGAAAGAAAATCTTGTCTTGCTCCTACTTGCGTGGGAATTTTTCCTCCTAGTTTGAAGGGAAAAACATCACAGTTCATAAAGTCTGGGGGTTTTATTAACACAGAACACTTTTTCTCTTCTAACACCTCCAAAAGAGCACTTCTGAAGTTCATAGAGGCAAATTAGCCAACAGCTCTTTCAGAAGGAAGCCTCCAAGCTGATCTCCAAACTGATGAAGTGGAGAAGGTGTCACCTGAAAAAAAGTATAGGAAACACTCTACAAATTTGTATAGACAGCAGGGGAAGGGCATTTGCCAGTATTTTTATCTTCCTAAGAGCATCTTAGACTTTAGTGTTGATATGTAAGGCAGAATAGATGGAAATGTTCTTAATTAATAACAACAAATCCTAGAAGTTTATTCTTTGTTATTACTTTTTAAATTTAGACTACATTAAACAACATGAAAATGGAGATATTTGGCAATGTCCTGGCAATGCATGGAAATAAATCTCTTCCAGCAAGTCTCCAAGGGATTTTGGACCAAACTTTGTGAATGTCAATAAACGTACAGAGTGGAAAAGAGAAGGCTCCAGGGAGACCTCCTTGTGGCCTTTCAGTGCTTAAAGGGGCCAGTAGGAAAGGTGGGGACAGACTCTTTAGCAGGTCTTGTTGTGACAGGACAAGGGGTAATGTCAAGGGGTAAAGATTTGCTTTAGATATTGGGAAGAAATTATTCACTGTGAGAGTGACGAGGCACTTTAATAGGCCAAGGGCCACAAGGGTCACAGCTTGTGTCCCACCTTGGGCTGCAGCTGTGGGGAGGAGCCACCAGGACTCATACCCAACAAGGGATTTGCAGCTGATAGATGACATCTTCAGGACAAAGCTGAGGGATCACCAGGGCCAAGCTGGTCCTACACTGGTCAGTGTCCCAGGTGGACTCTGTCCCTTCTGCCTATCATCCTCATGTACTGTGTTGCTGAATCCTGTTTCAGAATCTGTCTCCTGAATCCAGTTCCCATCTGCTGATAAGTTTGGGACTTGCCCAGTGCCTGCCCCCAGCATCAGCGGTGACAATGGTGCCTTCATTGACATCAGGGCTTGGGTTCTATATTGATTTGTGTCTTTTTGTCTCTGTTCCATGGGATTGATCTTCTTTCCATTCCAGCTGTCTGAGTTTCTTTCCCACCCCATTAGTCTCTCTCCCTTGCTCCCTTTCCCTTCCCTTTGGGAACGTAGAGGGTTTATGGAGAGTTTCTGACACTCCTCTGTTGGCTGGTCTACCACTTACCCATGATAAAGGAAGACACTTGTAGGAATCCCATACAGACTTCATCTCTCTGTGGATATTGGTTGTCTGCAGTATCTATCCCTGCAATGAAATTTTCGTCTTCACTCCAAACCTCCAACGAATTTGCAGATTCTTTGTATAAATGAGGATCCCTTCAGCTTTGAGATTTCTAACTATTGTTACCAACAACACAGATGATGTAAAGTAGAAATATTAATTCACTACTTCCCCTGACTGAAAATATTGTGTAGCTCACTGAAAATCTGAGAGTTGTGATTTTCCATCCCTGTAGAGAGCAGCTCCTCGTACACTGTTCTTTTATGCATGGCGTCACTTCCCAGTTGCCTTTTACTGAAAATGAATGTGAAAAAATCACATACACCAGCTCAAAATTCAACCTTAAATATTCCTTCTTCGTAGCTGGCTTCCAAGTGAGTGATTCTTGGGAAAAAATGTAGGTGTAGTTTTGAAAAGGGCGCACATTTGTATTGCCCAGCTTGGATGACGGCACATTAAAAATCCTTGCAAATGTTCTTCTGCTGACAATGAAAAGTTAAAAACCTTTCCTGAGCTGGCTGTGTGTCAGCATCTAAACCAGAGCCTTGTTCTCAGCATAGTGGGGGTTGAAAGGGACCTCTAGAGATCATCTAGTCCAACCCCCCTTCTAAAGCAGGGTCACCCTCAGCAGCTTGCCCAGGATCACAATGTTCAGGCTGTTTGGAAGATCCCCAGAGATACCTTACAATGTCTCTGGTCAGCCTGCTCCAAGGCTCCAGCACACTCACACCAAGCAAGTTGGAACCTCCTGGGTGCCAGTTTGTATCTGTTGCCCCCTGTCCTGTCGCTGGGTGTCACTTAAAAGAGTCTGGCCCCATCTTCTTGACCCCACTGTTTAGCTCTTGCGGAGCACTGAGAAGATCTCCTCACAGACTGCTCTTCTCCAGGCTCAACAGCCACAGTGAAAGGACAAGACTGTGACAGGGCAAGTTTAGGTTGAGTGCAA